>NC_089691.1:2459363-2604363 GCF_031753505.1 Anomalospiza imberbis
GCACACGGTCCCCCTGCCCCTGCTGCTGAGTGGAAGGCAGAGCTGAGGGAGTGCCTTGGAGGGCACCAATCACCCAGGGGCACTCACTGCCACTCTGGCCTGAAGGAGAATCTTCAGCAGAGTCACAGGAGCTGTTCTGTCCTGCCTTTCTTTGCAGCTGAACCTGTTGCTAAAAGTGATCTGGCTTCCCAACCCACGTTCAGGATTGCGCCTTTGGGAGATGGTGAGGGTAGGTCAAGGCCTTTCCCCTGGGAGAGCCGCCAGCTCAGAGCCCAAAGCTCGGCACGGAGGCCATGGCTGCAGGTGCCAGGACAGAACCATGCACGTGTGCGCCCTCACCCTGGGCAATCTCATCCGACTTCGGCTCGGGACTGGCAGTTGTTTGGAGGAGGGGGGGCCCTGGCCCAGCCCTAAAAACCCAGATGTTTTATGAATCTTATTTCCATTTTTGCTAAGCATGACGCCCTAAAGATATCAGCAAACAAATGGGTGATTGTTCCACCTGATCCAGTTGTTCTTTTTTGTTTCCCTAGTGACAGACCAAAAGGCAGGACAGAAGGAGGTGTTTCCCCAAAGAAACAGTGGCCCATTGGCAGCCCCTGCTGCAGGAAGGAAGGCGATGCCAGGCACAGAAACAGTCACAGGAGGTAATTGCTGTGCCAGGCTCAGCCGGGCTCAGCCCTCGGCGGGGCTGTGTGTCAGCAGCTCTTCCCCCAGGCCCTGCCCTTGCACGGCCCGGCAGCAGCCAAAGCTGGAGGCGCCTCGGCTTCGAGGCCTCTGGAGCTCGTTCCCAACCCCGGGGAATCGGGACTCGAGAACCAACGCCCCTCCCGCTGCAGCTGCTCCCGCAGCTGGCCCTGAGTGCCCAGAGGCCCAAGGCACAGGAGCAGCCCCGAGCGGGAGCCCTGCTGCCAGCCCAGGGCCAGAGCCAGCCCTGGCTCCTGACTGGGCAGGGGCTGCACTGGCTCCTGACAGGGCCTGACTCTGTCCCCTGGGGCTGGGGGAGCTGTCACGGGGCAGGGAGGGCCAGGGCTGGCAGGGGCTGCTCAGGGATGGGTTTGGCCCCTGTCCCTCCAAGCAGCGACTGCCCAAGCAGCTGCACTGGCCCCGGGCTCTCCTCCCGGCCGGCTGGGCTTTGCTGGGTGGCACAGCCTGTGCCGAGGGGCGGCAAGGTGCCTGCAGGCCCCAGCTCTGGGGGAAGCAGAGAACGTCCTGGCCGTATCCACCGTGCTGCCAGCTCAGCAGCGCAGCACAGCGCGGGCTCACGCTCCCCATTGCTCCCACAGATGCTGCCGGCCCCACAACACCTGTTCCAGATTCCCAGAAGGGCATTGGAATGGGTTTCTGTCAGGGAAGCGGCTGCTGGCTAGGGTTAATGGCAGGCATGCTTCTTTTGGAGCTTGTCTTCATTTTATGCTGTGCCGGAATTTGGATGTATTGGAAGAGAAAAAGGTGAGTATTTTGTTCATCATTCCCTCAAACAGCTTCTTTTGGAAGCCTAATGTAGACAGGGAATGTTCCCAGTGAGGCTGCAGTGGAGCTGTGGCACGTCCGTGGTTGTCCAAAGAGCTCTGCTGAGGGTTCTGCTGCTGCCCAGTGCTTTCATTGGCCTCTTCATTGCTGGGCCTTGTCCTGGGGGGCCCGCTGGGGCTGCAGCCAGTGCTGGCTCCCACTGAGGCTGCCTGGCCAAGAGCAGCCCCAGGGGCACAGGGCGGACGCAAGGCAAGTTCTCAACAGTATTTGGGCAACACAGTTCAGGACAGGACAGTGCTTATTTAGTAGCTCATGTAAAGTGTCATGGTAACAGTGATGTTACCGGACAAGCAAGTTTGCTCCAGTTCTGTGTTTAAACAAATCCAACCTGATGAAGGTTTGGCTTTGGCCTTGAGGCTTTGCTCTTTGTGTGAGCCCTGTTCTGGATTGATTCCCACTCAGTCTTGGAGCCAGTTTTGGGTGAAGGCTCATCCCAACCCTGACCCTTGGCAATTCTGGTCTCAAAGGGACCGCCGAGGCTGCACTGCACATGACTGGGGTTCAGGGCTCCATTATCAAGGGGCTTTGAAAAGTTTAAATTACTGTATTCTAGTATTTGGTTTTCTTTATGGAATTCCTTGACTTTTTTTAAGCTTAGTTTTTAAAACAAATTTATTTCCAGTGCTTCTTCCAGTTATTGTGTATAGTGAATGATGGCATAATTGCCCAATAGCTGAATTAGAAAACAGTAAGTACTATAAAATGAAATAACTTTTACACACTTATGTCTTTCACAGACTCATAAAACTTATGTTGGTTTGATGCGACCAACAGAAGAGTTTTCCTCTGCTTTTAATTCAAAGAAGAAGAAGAGGTGGAACCTGTTGAGAAGAGTGTCTTCACTTCATAGCTAAAGCAAATTGCCAGCGTGCTTTTTTTGCAGCCCTGGGCAGGAAGATAAAAATCGATCAGCAGAAAATACTCGAGTGAAGGAACTGATATAAATTAGGGACTTGGTCTGTTTGCTCCCTAAGCCCTGAGTTCCTCAGAGCTGCAGCTCCCTGCTCCCTTTGCAGACAGAGGCTGGCTGTGGATGGCAGTCACCTGTCTGGCCTGGTGCACAGCAGGTGCACACACGAGCTGAGGGATCATCCCTGCACACCCCATCCTGGCAGAACTGAGCTCCTTGATGAATCTGACACGGTTTTACGGCATGGCAGCAAAAGAAGGCAAAAGAAAGGCTAGAATTGGTACCATTCAAACTGCTCTATATTTTGCCATGTGTAATGGTGATGGGAACTACAAGTTTCCTATTCAGGCACAACTTGCTGTCTGAGAGCACTCCGGTCTCAAATCACAGGGGCTTGCAGCTCTGTGTCTGAGATGACTTTAAAAACAAAAACAACCTTTATGTGCAACACCTGTGTATCAAAACTTCACAATACAAATCACAAGCTGATTTCAGCTGTTAAATGGATGGAAAAAAACCTAAAAAGCCAAAAGCAAAAGCAAAACTGTGACCAAATAAAACAGGCAAACACAACAACCACCAGGAAAACAACAAAACCAACACAAACATCCCCACAAATCCAGAAAAAGATAAAAGTCAGGTGAAGGAGGCAGAGATCCAAGAGCAACAAATGGGCAGAGGAACTACAGGAGGGACAGAGAATAAGAAAGGAGAGATAAGAAGTGCCTCTGGCATCAAAGTAGCCAGGGGATCTGAGATAGTGTTCTCACCCTTCTGTTATCTGTATTTTAGATAATTCGTGCTTGTGAGCAATAGATATATGAAATATGTTATATTGGTAAGAAATATTCCTGTAAGATTTTTAAGCGCCCCAGCCGGGGACGGGAAGGTTGCTTCACAGTATTTCAAAACCACAGCTGGCGGCAGGGAGAAAAGGACCTAAATTGCAAACAAATGGACGTGGCCAGCTCGGAGATGGGTGCTTCCCCAAGGTGGTCCAAGGAACACCCGGGTGAAGAACACACGATAAGTAGCCGAGAGTGAGATAACCAGAACCATCAGAGAGATACATCTGAATACCGAACTCCGGGAACAGGATCATGGGTGATCATCACTCTCCAGAAGAGTTCTGTTCCACTTGCCACAGTGAAGGAACAGCACATGAATAGGTGCAGCCCAGAAAAGAAGAAAGGGACTTTGCCTCAGGCAAGAAAAACCCTATGAAAATCGCTCGGACAGAACAGTCGGGGTGAACATAGGGGACCCTATGCTGCAGTGGTCAGACCTGTGTCTCACCCAGCGCCGATCCCGGGCTCGGCACTGTCCTTTTTTGATAGTGGCTTTTCATTGTTATTCTCTAAACTTATATTTGGACCATTTGACAAATTTTCTTTAGTTAATAAATTGGAGCATTCATTTATAACAATCTTGGTGGAGAATGTGGGCATCTGATTTGGGGGTCCAGGGAAACCCTTTTTTTGTCCGTCTGGCCCCCCGGGCAGCTGCCGCTGTAGGTGTCCCGGATAGCGCTGTGCTGATGAGGCACAACCTCCCTGGGTCCCTCGGGCTAACTCCCAGCCGCAAGCAACCTAAGCGAGCACTATTGAGTGATTTCAGCTCTGTGAGTTCAGCTCTTAGTGATTTCAGCTCTGAGCTCACAAAGGTGCCTCGGCAGACGCAGGGATTGAGAGAGGAGAAGCTTGTGTAGAGTTCCGCAGCGGTGTCTATATTATCAGGGTCCTTTGAAGGGTTCCAGCGACAGCTCTTCCCCTGAACTGGGCAGAGATGGGGGTTTATGTAGGCTACTGGGGTGTTGGAAACTGTCCAATGGCCAGGGCCGAGGAGAATACGACCTATAGCCTTACAGAGAGATAACAAGGGTCCGAAGACGGAAGGGGGGCTACTCTGGTCCACTCAACATGACTCTGCATTTCTTGTCTTAGGCGGGTAACCGCCAGGGAGGCCTTGCAGGGCCTCTGACTGCTGCAAGACGGGATTGGGGAGTCCCGTGGAACCAACCAGATTTTGAACTCAGAGCCTGAGTCACTATCAAAAAAGGGGGATAAAATGGGCCCAGAGCTTTCGGGAACTTGGAGCAGAATCTCTGAGGCCGCGGTTAATTTTTTCACTCATAAAAATCCACGTGCACGAAGAATCCACGCGGATAAAAGGACCGTAAGTATCGCGTGGTTGAGTGAGGGGTGATCGAGCGTGTGTGTGAGACATGTCGCTGTCAAGGGACGAATGCGGACCCAAGACCGCAGTTTCACTATCCCGCGAGAAAAGTGGTCGGTCGCGGGGGAAGCGGACGGAACCGGGAAAACTCATTTCACACGTAAAGCCTGCAACTCGGGGAGTTCAGGGGTTCGATCACGGGCGGACCGGGGAGGGAGGGTGCGTTCTCGGGTGTTCGAGAAGTGGTAAACCTCTTCGGTCCAGGACTTTGGAAGTACAGAAAGGAAAAGGTAAGAGAGCTCATTATCAGCCAAAAATCCACAAATCGGTTCGCTGCGAGGCTAGTAGGCTTGTAAACTTGAACAAAAAACAGGCATAAGTACAGTGCCAGTTAAATTTTTTTTGTTTCCTTCTAGAACTCAGCAAAGAGTTACAGTAAGGAGATGTTAGCAAAATTGCTTGTTGTATAAGTTTGTGGGTTTTTTTGTGGTTTTTGGTTTGTTTTGTTTTTTTCCCCCTTTTTACCATGTCCTAAACTCCTGGTCTCAGGGTATTAAATTGCTTTCTGCTGAATGGGATAGTTGGCTTGATAAAACCAAGATCTGTTAAGACCTGGGTCTGGTAGCTGCAGTTAATCTAGTGCAGGCGATAAGAATGAAACTGCACTTTGGCATCTGAGTTTGTATATAACCCTCTGAAATGATGTGCTATGAGCAAATGTGTAGAAGAGCTGGCAGAGCCTTAACAAACTTGCCTCTCTTCTGTCAGAGTTAATTTGGTATTAGCTTCTCATAGGATGAACACTAGCTGTGTGTTACTGAGAAATGCACTCCTTGTCTCAATCTGCCACTCTCCCTCCAGGGAAAAGGTGCCGGCATCCAGGCTTTGTCCCCAGACTACTGGTAGAACTTAAATGGACCTTTTAGGTGCCAGATGCTATACCTGTGTTGCAAACACCTGGCTCAACAGCTTCATCCTAAAATGATGACCTAGTAGGAAACAGCTGGATTTGTTTGGTGTGGTGCTCTTGGGGTTGGTTCTTGGAGCTGCTCTGGGCAGGGCCAAGAGTTGGCTTTTATAGATTCCCGTGTGTCCTTTCCAACTCAGTGTACTCTGTTGTTCACCTGCAGCAGGTTTTGCCACTCACCTCTGACAGTATTCAGTGACGTTCAGGAGCTCCTATGCATAGTATTTGTTCTAGAACAGGAGTTTTGTTATCTGTTTCTGGCATGTTTTCTGCAGGTGCCGGATTTGCTCTGGTTGACAGTTGCACAGTTGACTGCACTGTGTTAGAAAGTGCTGCCTTCCTGCACTCTGAGACAAAGGGCCTTCCCAATTTTCCTGTCAGTTCCTGTGTGGCCTCATTCAAATGTCAGCACACTGTTAACTGCTGCAGGGATTAAACTGTGTTTTGGCATCTCTCTGAACTGAAGATCAGTGACCCTGGTGTTTGAGGGGTCTTTTTTTATCTGACTTTGCAAAAATAATTTGTTTTTCAGTGGTTTTGGGGTTTTTTTGGAAATGTGCTTTTCCTTTTTACAGCATCATTCCTGTGAGGGTGAGGGGCTGCCAAATTATCAGCTCTTCAGGTGTTTCTTGAGTATGTTCAGTACAAAATCATGCTCAGTGTGCACTCTGTTGGCCCTTTGCTGGGTCCATTGCATGATGTGCTGCAGTCAGTAGACCTCTTCACTTGTCATGAGGCTTCCATCTGTGACTGGTTCAGGTTGGACCCACAAGGAGCAATTTTTGTATAAACAAATAGTGGCTTGCCCTTAATTCAGGATGAGCTTCACAAGTCAGTGATAACTTTTCATAAGATTTTAAAAGGTGCCTATATTCTTTGTAAAGGACCTGATGGCAGTTATGTTTCTGCCTGTGGCTGGACTTCTAGGAGACCTCTTTTCTATCAGCAGGCCTCTCAGATGACCAGAGGCAGTACTGTCAGTAGTAGGACCCATTCTCCTTGCTTCTTCTGTCTTTATGGTGTTTTAGCTGGGTTGAATTGATTCTGCACCGTTTTGAAGAGCATAGTCACTTATCCTAAGACTTTTAGATTAGTGAAAAGTGTGTAGCATTTTCAGTTGAACATGAACAACAATAATGTTGTATTGCTAAAAAAAAAAAAAAAAGGAAAAAAAAAGGGGTGGGGGGGCTATTTCCTCTTTTCCCATAATCAGTCTTCATTTTTCCACATTGCTGTTAGAGCTGTTGAACAGCTTTAGACTCCTCCCTTGGATGAATGAAGAGCACAACAGTCCAGGTAGCGTTTGTTGCTTGGTTCCAGTAATGAGCATAGCTGAGGGTGTATCTACAGCTTCCTTTGACCTCACCAGAATGGTCTGCAGAGAGATGGGAAAACTGACAGGCTGTGCAATGCTCTTCTGAAGCAGGAGTGCTGCCGTGTTGCTGTCTGACAAAGGTTACTGTAGCATTTTTATAGAGTATTGGGACACATCTCAGTTGTGGTAGAGAGAATTTGCTACCCCAGCCAGAGGAAGCTGAGTTGAACTGGGTAATAGCTGTACCTGGAAGATGTGCCAACTTGCTCCTAATAATTTAAGCATTAACACATCACAGTAGGAGCAATGTAGATACATGTTCTTTCCCCGTTCTGTAAGAAAGGGATTTTAGGCTGTGGAGCAGATTGGCTACCTTCTTTTTGTATGGAATGATGGGGTAGATTTTCCTACTGAAGAAAATAATGATTGTGTGTTCCTCAGAAACTGTTCAAGAGGAGAACATTTTAAGGGGGCAAGTGGCAGTGGGCAGTTTTGAGTTTTGTTTTTTGTTTTTGTTTTGTTTTTTTTTTTTTTTTGTTTTTTTTTTTTTTTTTTTTTTGTGTTTTGTTTTGTTTTTTTTTTTTTTTACCAGCCCGAAAGCTTATAGTTGCTGGGAATCATCTTGGGTCAGACCCACAGTAGACAAAGGAGGACAGCCAAGGAAGAAGAGTGGGGGTATTCCTCCTAGAGGCCACCCTGGGTAATGTGCTAGATGGCTGGAGTAAGTGGGAAAGGGCTAAAGGGCTGGAAGTTGGATCAAGTGAGGATGATTTGTTATAGGACAGAACATTGGCCAGAGAGGAAATTACAATAGGGGTTCATAAAGTGGCCCTAGTGTAAAAGTGGAAGTGGGTGTTTGTGTAATTTATCAGCAGATATGTGGCCAGGGGAGCCCTGGTTCAGAGGAAGTGGAGTGTATTACTTGCTGGAAAGGATTCTTGGAGGGAGATTCTAAGGTATACAAGAAAAGAGAAGGGGATTGGAGGTGTCAGAATCTAAGTTGTGGGTTGCTAAGCCAAAGGTCGGGTGTCTGGGGCACAGGATCATGAGGGGGGAAGAAAAAGAAGAGGATGGACGGTAGATTTTTGAAGGGTATAGTGAGAAGGTGAAATTTCTATAAAAGTGGTAAAATTGCAGAGGCTTATAGAAGGGAAAAGGAAGTCAGAGTATACAATAGTAGATGGGAAGTCAGGAAAAGTGGTAGCGTCGAGACCCCTAGGTGCCAGTTGTTCAGCACCAGTTTGTGAACTGTGTGCAGTTTTACAAACACTTAAAAAGTTAAAAAAGGAAGAGAGGGGCGATTTTTACTGATTCTCAATACACTTCTGGGGTGGTCCACACCTTTGGAAAATTTGGGAAAAAAAGAAGCTTGATCAGCACCTGTAGACGAGGGTTGGTTCATGAGGAATTAAAAAAAAAAACAAATCCTAGAAGCTATTAGGAGACCAGAAGCAGTCCCAGTAGTACATGTCAAGAGACACAATCTACTCCCATTGAGAAAAATTCCAGCCACACCGGGAGTTACTAGCTCCATCAATGTGCCACTTAACATCGGGGACATCAGAGCCTTCAGAAAAGAGATGGGCAGTTTGATAGATAATCCCTTAGAGGTGTCAGACCAGTTAGACCAGTTTCTGGGGACTTGTATTTATATCTGAGATAACATGCAAACTAAAATTTGTTTAGAAAACATGGGATAAAAAAGACAAGAATTGTAAAAACAGAAGATGGTGACACAGAGCACCCCTTTAAAGTTCTCTATACGTAACCTGGAGACAAAGTGCTTATAAAAGCCTAGAGGGAAGCCCCCCTCACCCCTCACTGGGAAGATCCTTTTATTGTCCTTTTAACCACAGACACAGCAATTCAGACAGCAGAAAAAGCCTGGATACCTGGAGTAAAGAAGATCGAGAACCAGGAAGAGACACCTGAGGAAGAAGTCACCTCTCCCCCTGGAGACCTGAAGTTAACCCTGTGCTGGCCAAGTAAATGACTGATAGTGATCTGATAAGGTGCACTGAACCACCAGGGTGTGATTGTTGTCCCTTTGTGCATTTTAAGTGTGAATACTGTGATGAGGTTTGGCTGGTACACTGTATAAAGAGATTCTGGCCAAAGGGCTTGTGTGATGTGCCTGACTAGCCATGTTTTAGGGCTCGCCACTCGTCTGGGTATAATGAAAGTAGACTCCTGGGTATGGTTTTGCCTAGTCCAAAATGGGCTGAGGGGAAAATTAAAGTAAAAAGCTCAAAATCATTACTGTTGAGTGCCAAGGGTTAAACAAAGTATCCTGCAGTCAGACTCAGTCAAACTATCCAGGTAGGGCATCTTTAAACAGAGGTATGCGGCTCGATCCAGGTACAAAACCACAAAAGACTATTCCTGCTGCTGAGAAGATGGTTTACCCCGCCGCTGGTGGCAAGCCGGTGGGCGAAGGCAGAGGCAGAGGAGTTTTCATAGTGGGGGTCCTGATGATCCTGAGTCTAGCAATGTGCCTCAAAATTAGTATGCATTCAAGTTACTTACCCTGCATGGATGTACGAGGCCCCAGTGTAAACAAAACGGAGGAAAGGTGGATATTCTCAGTTCAGTCAGAGAGAAAAAGAGAAGGTTTTCTAACCAGGCGAGAGCCTGGGAGAAAGTTGGGAAAGAATGTAAATAATTCTCTCATCTATCTTGTTGTTCACATTGTTCATAGATATGTTCTGCCACCGTGCATCATTCACTGCACACCAATGATGTTGTGAAAAATGCATATTTTATGATTGGCTTTTCGCAAATATTAAATTGAATACTATATGTATTATGTTATATTGATTAGAAGTGCTGTATTAACATTTTAATAGTATGGTAAATTTAGTTTTGTAGTTAAAATAGAGCCTATGTATGTGGGTTTTTTTTTTTTTTTACTAGCTCAAGCAAGAGATGAGATAATGAAGAAACTCTTCACACAGAGATGACAATGATGGGGGCCCATAAAGAATTACTGCCTCCTTATCGGAAAAGACAAATATTCTTCCACCTTCTCTCCGTCTGTATGGAACCACCAGGATTAAGGGGAAGAAGTTGACAAAAACCAGAAAAGTTCTTAATTTGCAAGGAATTTATGCATCATGTATGAGATGTATGAATATGCAACAGGCTACTGCTTTTAAAGATTATTCCTTTGTTCACAAGGTATGCTTATCGGGCTTAAGTTCCCGAGAGCATCCGGACGTCCGTAATTCTTTGCTTTTTATTGTCTTGTAATTGTCCTAACTCTAAATTTTCATTACTCTAATTGTATTACTATTTTTATAACTATTTTATTATTATTAAACTTTTAAAATTTTAAAACCAAGTGTTTGGCGTTTATTACAAACGGTAGCAGAGGATGGTTCCTAACACCTCTCTGCCAGTGCCTTAGGAGAGTCAGAGTGAGGGAGACGCGTCCTGCCCTGATTAGGCGGCCTAACTGTGCTCCCCTGGTGCTACCGACAGATGCAGGTTCCGATCCGATGGACAAAAGGAGACAATAAAACAAAGAAAAGGGAAAGGATTCCCTAAAACCACGGTAATTAGCCCCTATGACCAAAGTGTACGTGAAGAACAAAGACCCAAGGACAAGGGATAGGTAAGTATTTGTTGGGATGGGGTGGATAAGGGGGGGATGAATGTGTGTGAACGAGAGGCGGGCTGGGTACCCCAGACCTGCTAAGAGATTGCGGCGTTTCTCATGCTGCGTTTCCGTCTTTTTCGCGAGAAAAGCGGCCAGTACAGAGATGAAGAGAATGATAAAAGAGTGAGAGAATCCCCCCGGGGAAAATTAGGATTGCGTCTCGGGGAAGGAGTGGGACCCCTTGGAGAGAAGAAGCCGAGGGTGTTCCTGGTATAATCCATTGGGGAAAATAAGAAGGTAAAAAGGGGCCTTTAAATTTTTTTTTGCTAGGTTGAATTGAATGGGCTGGGTTGAGGGATTAATACTCAAGAGCACCCAGGGTTGCTGCTGGGTTGAGATATTAATCCTCAAGAGCAGCCAGGGTTGAATAAAAGTCTGCTGGGTTGAGATATTAATCTTCAAGAGCACCCAGGGTTGCTGCTGGGTTGAGATATTAATCTTCGAGAGCACCCAGGACTGAGTAAAATTTTGCCGGAGTGAGGGTACACCCGAGAGAATCTGGGGTTGGGAACAACACAGCTGGATTGAGGGGTATCCAAGAACACTGGGACTGGCCAGGGACACCTAAAAGTGTAATAGGTGTGTTGAAAAATAAAAGGTACCTTGTTGTTGTGGTTGTTTTGTTGTGTGTGTGAGTAAGTGAAAAATAAACTTGAGTGAATGGGGACGAATGAAAGTATATGTAATGCAGATTGCTTATTTTAAGCTTTGTTGTAGTTCCTTGGAGGAAAGTGTGTTGTGTTGAGGGGTGGTGTGAGAAAAAGGAGGGGTTTTTTTGAGAGTGTAGTCGAAGGAAAAGTGGTATTTGGGTAGGGGGAGGAAAGTGAAAAACAGAGGCAGGGGGTGAGTAGATAAGATCTTGAAAAATGGGACAGAAATCCAGTAAGGAAAATACAGGAAAGAAAAAAAAGGAGTAAGAAATTATCAATAGAGATACCCCAAGATAGTCCCCTGGGAGTTATGTTAGCCAACTGGGGAAAAAAAAGCCCTTGTGCAAGAAAAAAGGACAAAGTAAAGATGATACAATTTTATATGCTTGAATGGCCAAACAAAAGAACTAAGATCTGACCATGTTTATTGGCCTAGATATGGTTCTTTTGAAAGATGGATTTGTCAGGCTCTAAATGTATTTGTAAACTCAAAGGAATCGTTTAATTCAGAAGAATCTGCCACGTGTTGGACAGGGGATCTTAGGAAAATAGAAATCTTTAAGGTATCAGAAATCCCCGAAACAAAACAAGAAGGGAAAAAAGGGAAAGAGAAGGGAGGGGAGCAAGAGGAAAAAAGAGGAAAAGAAAAAGAATGGGATCCTTTGCAGGTTTTGCCTCCTCCCTTCCCATTCACGCCTGCACCGCCTGCGGCCCCAGCACCGGTTTCGGGTCCCAGCGAGCTGCTGCCTTCAGCTCCGCCGGCCCCGGTGCCGGCGCCTGTCCCGGTGCCTGTTTCGCCACCCGCAGCCTCTGTACCAGTCCCGGTCTCGCTGCTCGCGGCTGCCCAACCGGCCCCTGCCCCCATCCCGCCCGGCTGGTCCGTGGTCGCTCTGCCGGCCGCGCCTGGCGGGCTCTCGCCCGTCCCGTCCGTCCCGTCTGTCCCATCCTTGACAGCTCCTCCTGCGGCTGTTTCCTCTGCCCCATCCCCAGCGACTCTGAGACTGTGCCAGCTGCGCTGGGCACCGCCGCTGCTGCTTCGCCTCTGCTGGGAACAGCTGACCCTGCCGCCATTAACCACGCTCCCGGCTGGTATCCCCTGGAAATGCCCCCTCGTTTGGCGGTTCCGGCAGCGAACCCTGCCCATGCTCCCCTGAGCTGCGTTCCCCTGGTAATTGTAATTTAATAATCAAGAGAAAAAACGGGGCATCATCTCGAGGGCAAAATGCTGAAAGGACTTTTGAGGCGCAACAAGGGAAAGGGGAGGATCCAACTGAATGGTTGGACAGACTTGGGAGAAATATAAGGCAACGTTCCAGAATGGATCCGGAGACTGATGTGAGAAACAAACCAAGTCTGAGGAGCATTCCAGGAATGTCTGCTTTTACTGTAAGAGCAAAAGACATTATAAGAAAGATTGTCCTAAGAGAGCAACAGATCTGAAAATCTTCTGAGAGATGAGCAGAGAAGAAGAATAGGGATGTTAGAGGCTCTATTTTTTTAAAGGACAAATACCATCTAGAGTCTGTGATAACTTTAAAAGTGGGTCCCCAAGAAAAAGAATTAGAATTTGTAGTAGACACAGGGGCAAAAAAGAACCTGTTTGTTAAATATTCCAAAATATTATAATGTGAGCAAAGATACTGTAAAAGTAACAAGGAAAAAAAAAATTTAACAAGGAAGTTTGGGCTAGAGAAGGAAATAGGGGAAGATGCTTCATACTGAGCAAATGTCTCCATTGAGCTGTTAATTCAGCTAATTCTTTTCCCTTTACTGTGTCCAAGTAGTTTCAATTATTTCTTCCAATTTGCATTGTGATTTTTTCATCTTAAAATTTGTAACTTGCTATACTCTAAGGTTGAAAAACTAGTTTACAGCTGTGACATAGCCAAACATACTTTTAATTTATTTTGAATCGATGCAAGGCTGTTCAATCAAGTGGTTCTCAGTGTGTAAAGTTAAACTAAAGGTAACACCTGCTGCTTAGCAGGTCAATGGGAAACATTTTTTTTCCAGCCTGTCCTTTTACGTGTACCCAAATGTGTTTTGCTTTATTAGTTAGTTTTTGTTTTGTTTGTGTTTCTGGAAGTGCTGACTACTTGTAGTGCACCTAGAACAGCAGCTAGAGTTGTTCATGCATAGCACTTCTGAAAAATAGGGCTCTTTTTTTTTGACCTAAGAATTGGAGATGGCTACATATATAAATGGGAACACACAAAGCTGGATGAAGAAAAGGTTTCAGTATCTTCTAATGTAAGCTGTTAATTTGTTACTTTCAGCATCGCTGTAGGTGTGTGACACACACACATTAAAAAAAAAAAAAAAAATGGTGGGGGGGGAATCTCTGCTTGCTGTAGTTTTATTTCTGGAATGAGTTAGACAGCTATGAAGAAGTTGTGGGTTCCTTGTGTGGTTTACCCAGGCCTGCAAGGAGGGCTTGGTCGTGATTCCCTCTGTGCTGCAGGTAGCCCTGCAGCGTGGCAGCAGTAGCTTGCCTCTAGTGAGTTTGCAGGCAGGGTGCTTCACCACTGCAGTGCTCAGGTGCTGTTTCCTATTGTGACATTAAAGCTTAAATTCAAGAGTGCCTCTTGCCATCCAATTATTGTTTCTACCACAGGAGCCTCTTTGAACAGCGTTTCCTAGCAGTCAAAGAGAAGGTATTGCAGAGACAAATTCCTTACTTTCTGTCTCCCCCCACTGTATTCATGTTTTGTCCATTCTCTCTTCAAAATATGGATTTGTAAAACTCATGCTCTGTGTCCTCAGATGCCCTTCCCAAATCATACCTTGGCTTCGTTGCAAATTGCATTGCACTAACTAGCATTGTCTTAAATTTTTTGGTGCAGGTAGGGTCACTTCGGAAGTAAGTTGTTGTTTACCTTGTTCCTACAACCTTTTTGAGCTTGTGAATGGAAAAAAAATTGTGTTAGAAAAAACAAGTCTTTAGTTTTAGTACTGTGTCAGCTGTGAGTAGCTAGTAGCCTTGGTGGAGAGTGCCATGAATTGCATGCTTGCAGAACGCACATAACAAAAGTAATTTAATTTGTAAAGAAGTTGAAAAAGGGGGAGGGGTGATTGGCAGACTTACCTCTCTGAGACATTGGAATGTGGACTGATGTTAGAAGGTGGACTGATGCTGGAATGTGGATGTTAAAATGTGAAGAGAGAGAAAGAGAGGGAGAGAAAAAAGAGAGAGGCAGGCGAAGGACAGAGTTAAATGCAAGACTGTTAAAAAATAAACAAATAAATAAATAAAAGAAAGGGACCACCACTAGAGATAAGATCAAGGCAGAGATAGCTGACTTTCACAAAGTGATTTATTTGTTTAAGCAAGAACTCTTTTCTCTTTCTGGTTTTTTGTTGTTAAGAAGAGGAGGCTTTTTGTTCTGAAGAATGGGTTAAATGTTGCCCAAAAAGTAAAAAGCAAGAGATGTGATACATGTGGTGTTAAAATTGGCCTGGTCTTTCTATTTAACTACTTATAGCTCACAAGAAGAAGAATTGGCCTCTGCAGCTATTAAAACAGCTGGACACAAGAAGAAGAAGCGGCTGTAGAAAAAGCTTTTAGTTAAACCCAGAAAGTTTTGAAGAAAACTAATGGTAAAAGTTAACGCAGTATTGTCTTTCTTTTAACACTGTGTTACTAAGAAGTCCTTTCCAGGTACCACTAAAGCAGCAATCTGAACCACAGAAAGAGGGTGAATTCACGACAGCAAAATCAAAGAACTTGTGAAGAACCTTGAAGAATGGACTATCACATCTAAACCGGGTGATATCAAATTGACTTTCAACTGGGACTGGGTGGTAATGGTTTGGGAAAACCCAAATGAACCAAGGAAGGTACAAAGAATAACACCTAACTGAGAAATAAAGCAAAGTTTACATCACTGGTTTTAAGCACTGCCTAAATAAGCCCTCAGACGCCTCCGACGCCTCCTTAGGAGAGGAACATTGCCACTTCAAACAGGAAGATCAAGATTATTTTAATCAGAGTTCTCACATTCTGGCCTTAGCCTGTGACTTGTACAGGGAAGAAGGGAAATTACCATTAGTATTATACTGTAAACTTTATTTGATTCATCCCAGTGCTGGACACGCTAACTGGGTTATAAGTAAATGTTCAAATTATGAGAATAATTGGTATTGAAGCTCACAAAATCTATGTTCTCATTGCAATAGGTATTGAGTACTGAATCTATCCCCTATACAGATAGAACTCAAAGCAACTGAGGTAATAACTTTGTTTTGTGGATGGGAATTATCAGTGCCTGTTGACTGAGAGATACCTGAGGAATGGTAAGAAACCTCAGCTAAGGAGTGTTGAAAAGGACTTGCCTAAAAATATTTAGTAAAAAGGGTAACAAAGGAAACAGAGGGCAAGCCTGCATTGACCACTGTACTCGCCACCGAGAAGATCACGCATACCTGCTACGGGAAGCAACTCCATAGGCAGGGGAGGTGGGGGTATAAGCCATACCAGACCTCTGTTATTCCTGTTTCTGTCTCTCATTTGTTGTCTTTTACCTTTTGAGATACTGGCAAGATTGTGTCACAAATGCTACAAAACAAATACTACATGGAAAGAAACCAAAGTTCCTTTTTGTTACACACGCCCATGTCAACAGCCACTGTTATAACCCATCCGAACTGAGTACCTGCAAAAAAAAAAAAAAAAAAAAAAAAAAGGGGAAAAAGATTGAATTACAAGGAACTTAAGAAAAAGTGGTAATAGATGGGGCATTGAATGTCCAAAATGAGAGAGATGGATTTGTTTTACATTTGATTTCAGGAATACAGTCCAAGATTTTGCAAAAAGGCCATTAGTAAACAAAAAGGTGAAACCAGCACAGCAATCTACCTCTGTATTAAACCCAAATTAGATACTGAATCGTATTATAAGACTCCAAGCAGTCATAGAGAAGATAACAAACAAAGCCGCTCAGGCATTAGAATTAAAGAAATAACCCAGATACCGGTCCAAAAGTGGGAAAACAATGTTAAAAACTAACTGATGGGGTAATGTGTTGAAGAATGGATAGTGGAAGAAATTAAGATTCTTCCTTGGATGTTTTACAACTGCTCTGATGTTTCTTCCTCGTTTAATCCCTTCATTTATTTGATTACTAACATAGTCTAAAGAATGCAATTAGATAAGAAATATTGCTCAAGCCAAATGATTTATAAAGAATAAGAGTCGGGATTGTGAAAAATGCATATTTTGTGATTGGCTTTTCGCAAATATTAAATTGAATACTATATGTATTATGTTATATTGATTATAAGTGCTGTATTAACATTTTAATAGTATGGTAAATTTAGTTTTGTAGTTAAAATAGAGCCTATGTATGTGGGTTTTTTTTTTTTACCAGCTCAAGCAAGAGATGAGATAATGAAGAAACTCTTCACCCAGAGATGACAATGATGGGGGCCCATAAAGAATTACTGCCTCCTTATCGGAAAAGACAAACATTCTTCCACCTTCTCTCCGTCTGTATGGAACCACCAGGATTAAGGGGAAGAAGTTGACAAAAACCAGAAAAGTTCTTAATTTGCAAGGAATTTATGCATCATGTGTGAGATGTATGAATATGCAACAGGCTACTGCTTCTAAAGATTATTCCTTTGTTCACAAGGCATGCTTATCGGGCTTAAGTTCCCGAGAGCATCCGGACGTCCGTAATTCTTTGCTTTTTATTGTCTTGTAATTGTCCTAACTCTAAATTTTCATTACTCTAATTGTATTACTATTTTTATAACTATTTTATTATTATTAAACTTTTAAAATTTTAAAACCAAGTGATTGGCGTTTATAACAATGTGAGATGGTTTTACTCTAAGGCCAATGAAATTAGTCCGCACTATGTTCTCTATAAATGGAGCGGTGCATTTAAAATAAATCGGAGTTCATTCTCTTTGCCTTTGATTTGGAGTCATTTTTGTTCCCGTCCTGCTCTACGGTGACACCTCCTCTGCAGGCTCAGTATTCTGGGAGTTCCACAAGCCTCAGCTGCCAATGTACTTAGCTCTGGATAGTTCTTGTTGTGCAGTACACAGGGAGAATATTTTGTGCTAGATTCCCCTCAGGGCTTTGAGGTAAATCTCAGGAATTCTGGTGATTTTAATGTCCAGATGAACTTTTTATGGGTAGTAAGGAAAAGGGAAGAAGTGTTAGCGTCAGGATCCACACACAATCAGAATTGATTGTATATGAAGGTGTTTTATTGAAGCGCGCGGAAGCCCCGGGGTGAGACCCCAGATCTGGGCTTCAACGATACACCCGAATCGGTAGCTTATAACCCCTTCTACTCTCCCCCACCCCACATTAATTATTAAACTTATATTGTTCCATTCTAGTTCCCATTCCCACACAGGTGCAGTTTCGCTTGACCTACTGAAGACTATGCTTGATTTGCTGAAGACCATGCTTGATCTGGTTAGGACAATCACTGTAACGGGGCTATCATTCACTCCCACGGCCTGGCTGTCCTGCAGGTCCAGGCCTGTTCCTTCTACCTGCCTGCTCTGGCCACCACCAACCCCCGATACAGTTTAGAAATCATTCCTATGATTTCAATTCTAAGCTACTAAATTGAACCCTTACTCCATCAGAAGTACCATGGAAAATTAATCGCTCAAAATGTGAGTGGCCCAACCACACTAAAAACAAAGTCTAAACTGAAGAATTCTTTTATTTTTTCCCCCTGACAGGTGGGGTAAAACATGCAGTGCTAGTAAAGTCTTTCACAGACGCAGCCAGCAACCAGCTGTATGAAAATCAAAGTGGTAAAGGATGAGACAGGGCAGGGAAGAATCTTCAGCCCTTCCTGCTGAAGGTAGGACAGGATGCAAACTGACTCTGGCTGTTGTCCATAGGTAACGGGTGTCATTTGTAAAGGAGAGCAGGTGCCCAAAGCTGTTGGTGGCCCATACGCTGCCGAGCCTGGCCCAGTTCCAGTCCTAGCCGGACCAGGGCGGCGGGCTCGGGAGGGGAGGAGGTGGGGGGATCTCGGGAGGCTTCCGCTTCACGGCCGGGCTGGGGGTGGTGGGGGAGGCACGGCGTGCTGGTGCTCTGCTTTCTTGGGCAGCTGCTGCTGCGGAGGCCACGCCTGAGAGCTGCCAAAGCCGCCGGTCTCTGAGCTCCCTGGGGGCGAGGGAGAGTCACGCCTTCTCTCTCGGCCAGGGTGCTGGAGCTGCATCAGCGCGACTGTGGAGAGAGGAGCGGGTGAGGCTCCCGGCTGCCAGTGGCACACTGGGACCCTCCTGCACAGCAGGGCCCAGAGCTGGCAAGGCTCCCCAGCACGGCTGGAGCTGCTGGCACAGCTTGGCCCAGCTGGACAGCTGCCCCTCAAGGCCCCGGCGAGCAGGGGACGGCTCTGGGCAGGCTCCCTGGCCAGGAGCGGGCCCCAGAGCGCGTCTGCCTTTCGAGGGCAATCTCGTCCCCGCTCTTTCTCCTCCCCACCTTGCCTTGATTTTGTCCTGTGCCCCTGGGGCTGCTCTTGGCCAGGCAGCCTCAGTGGGAGCCAGCACTGGCTGCAGCCCCAGCGGGCCCTCCAGGACAAGGCCCAGCAATGAAGAGGCCAATGAAAGCACTGGGCAGCAGCAGAACCCTCAGCAGAGCTCTTTGGACAACCACGGACCGGCCACAACTCCACTGCAGCCTCACTGGGAACATTCCCTGACTATAACAGACTTTCAAAAGAAGCTGTTTGAGGGCAAGAGCAACAAAAAACTCAACGCTTTCTCTTCCAGGAATACCAGATTCCAAAGCAGCACACTATGAAGACAAGCTCCAAAAGTAGCATGCCTGCCATTATCCCTAGCCAGGAGCCTGTTCCCTGACAGAAACCAGTTCTGATGCTCTTCTGGGAATCTGGAACAGGTGTTGTGGGCCCGGCAGCATCTGTGGGAGCAATGGGTAGCGTGAGCCCGCGCTGTGCTGCACTGCTGAGCTGGCAGCACGGTGGATACGGCCAGGATGTTCTCTGCTCCCCCCAGAGCTGGGGCCTGCAGGCACCTTGCCGCCCCTCGGCACAGGCTGTGCCACCCAGCAAAGCCCGGCCGGCCGGGAGGAGAGCCCGGGGCCAGCGCAGCTGCTTGGGCAGTCGCTGCTTGGAGGGACACGGGCCAAACCCATCCCTGAGCAGCCCCTGCCAGCCCTGGCCCTCCCTGCCCCGTGACAGCTCCCCCAGCCCCAGGGGACAGAGTCAGGCCCTGTCAGGAGCCAGTGCAGCCCCTGCCCAGTCAGGAGCCAGGGCTGGCTCTGGCCCTGGGCTCGCAGCAGGGCTCCCGCTCGGGGCTGCTCCTGTGCCTCGGGCCTCTGGGCACTCAGGGCCAGCTGCGGGAGCAGCTGCAGCGGGAGGGGCGTCGGTGCTCGAGGCCCGATTCCCCGGGGCTGGGAACGAGCTCCAGAGGCCTCGAAGCCGAGGCGCCTCCAGCTTTGGCTGCTGCCGGGCCGTGCAAGGGCAGGGCCTGGGGGAAGAGCTGCTGACACACAGCCCTGCCGAGGGCTGAGCCCGGCTGAGCACGGCACAGCAATTACCTCCTTTGCCTGTGCCCGTGCCTGTGTCCGTGCCTGGCATTGTGTTCTTTCCTCCAGCAGTGGTGGGCACTGAGCCACTGCTTCCTCTGGGATGTGCCACCTTCAGCATAGACTTTTTCTCTTTCACTTGAGAAAGGAAAAAGGACAGCTGGATCAGATGGAGCCATTCGCCATTCCAGGACATGACATCTTCAGGAGACAATACTTGTCAAAGTAATGGATAATGATCAGTAGAAAATGGCCAGGTTATTGGGGCTGTGCCAATGACCTCCCTCATCCAAGCAGCCCCTACACCTGGTCTGCCCAGTGATCGGGAAATTGCAGGGGATCTCAGGGTGTGCATGGCCCATGCTGCAGGTTGGGCTCCCTGTCAGCTGGTGCCAAATGCCTTCCTGCAGCGGCTGGGGAGAAGCTGCAGCCAGGCCAGGCTGGCAAACAGCCCTGCAGGCATTGAAAGCAGCAGCAGGGCAGCCAGGCTGCCATGGATCCCTTCCCGATGTGCCGGCACGGCGTGTCCAGATGTGCAGGGAAAGGCCCCGGCTGCTGAGTCCCAGGGGAAGGCTGAAGGAAATGCACCCACCACGGCGTCTCTCCAGGTCAGTCAGCATCTGGTCTAGATGTTTGGCTGCCTCCAGGGATTTACTGTCACCTCTGTCCTTGTTCTTCCATGTAGGAGGACCTTAACAGAAAGTTGTTCCACGTCTCCTTCAGGCCAGAGTGGCAGTGAGTGCCCCTGGGTGATTGGTGGCCTCCAAGGCACTCCCTCAGCTCTGCCTTCCACTCAGCAGCAGGGGCAGGGGGACCACGTGCCTGCGGTGGCCCCACACTGGGATGGAAGGAGCCCCTTGCGGGGCAGCTGGGGGAGAAAGGACTCCCTGGAGCTGCCAGCAGCTCTAAACCCAGCCCCAGCCTGGGCCAGGGCTTGGCAGCAGCAGCAGGAGCAGCTCAGGCTCCCTGGGGCCAGCAAAGGAGCTGCCAAAGGCACAGCCCCGGGGCACAGCCCTGGGCCCGGCCCCTTCCCTCTCTGCTCTTCTCCGTGGCTGCACAGAGCACCCGGAAGGACACACTGGCATGGCACATGGGTGGAAGATGGAGAGCTAAATGCTCCTTCCTCCCACTGACAGCGATCCTGTGGGATCACTGTTGGGCACAAGAGTAGAAATTCAGAGGACAGGATTTCCAGAATCCATCCAACTTCAAAGCATCTTTATGGAAATCACACATGAATATTACTCTGGACAATAATTGCTCGGTTAGGAAAGGGTTGCTGATAACCTACCTTCACCAAGCTCCAAGACGCTTGAACCGTGGTTTGCCCGCATTTCTAAAATATTCAAGTCACGGTCCCAATCTAGAAAGGAGCACGGATGGGAAATGTTCCTTGGTGTGCTGGGATCCCCTTCTATGGGGAAGTGAGCACTGCAAGGGGCTCAGGTAATGCTGTGTGCCCGCACTGCCAAGCAGCAGAGAGGGCAGCTCAAGCCTCAGCAGGGCTCAGCAGGCCCAGAGGCACAGCAATTACCTCCTGTGACTGTGCCTGGCATCGCCTCCCTTCCTGCAGAGGAGGCTGCCAATGAGCCACTGCTTCCTCCGGGAAACTCAGCCTTCAGCACAGCCTCTCCTTCCATCTCTGGGGAAAGGAAAAGAGACAGCTGGATCAGGTGGGGCTGTTCCCCACTGGGAAGGTGGCATCTTCAGGAGGCAATGCTTGTCACTGTCATGCATGAGATTCAGGATAAAGACCAGGTTATTGGGGCTGCTCCAGGGCCCGCCCTCCTCCAAAGAGCTGCCCCTCCAGATGTGTTCAGAGAGCAGGAAATTGCAGGGGATCTCAGGTTGGGCTCCCTGTCAGCTGGTGCCAAATGCCTTCCTGCAGAGGCTGGGGAGAAGCTGCAGCCAGGCCAGGCTGGCAAACAGCCCTGCAGGCCGTGAAAGCAGCAGCAGGGCAGCCAGGCCACCATGGATCCCTTCCCGCTGTGCCGGGAGCGGCGTGTCCAGATGTGCCGGGAAAGGCCCTGGCTGCTGAGTCCCAGGGGAAGGCTGAGGGAAATGCACCCACCACGGCGTCTCTCCAGGTCAGTCAGCATCTGGTCTAGATGTTTGGCTGCCTCCAGGGATTTACTGTCTCCTGTAGGTTTGTTCCTCTCTCTCGGAGGACCTTAGGAGAAGTGTTTGTATTTCAGAAGAATGGATCTCACAAAACCAGGGCTCAGCCTGTGGGATCAGCAGGGACACACGACTCACTGCTGCGATGGGAGCCAGGCTTCTGTGCAGCAACCAGGAAAGGAGCCTGGAAAGTCTTCCCTGCAGACACACCTGTAACTCAACAGGCACAGAAGCTTCTGTCACCGGCTTCCTGCCAGGTTGTCAATGATTATTCTTTTAGGAACATTGACAACATACCTGCAGGAGGCTTAAGAGGCTGGAAATCTTCCTGCAGCCAAGCTGCTGGAGAAGCCTTCCTAGCATGCTCATCTAGAAGGGAGCACAGAACAGAACCATTTCCTGGTGTGCTGGGATCCCCCTCTGCCTTTGGGAACTGGGACTGCAAGGTGGTCAGGCAAGGCCGTGGCAGCCAGATGTGAAAGGACACGACCAAAGCCGCACAGGGGCCTGGGGAGCTCTGGGCTGGCTCCTGGCCACTCTCCACAGTTTTGGTAGGCCCTGTGCAACATCCCTGGGAGGGCGGCTGGAGCAGCCCAGGGTCCCTGAGGGCTCTGTCCCTCCCTCTGAGGAAACCCTCCCGAAAGCCCAGGGGCAAAGCATCCCCCAGCGCTTCCCGGGGAGCAGGGAGCGCTGTCCCGGGAAAGGGCAGCCAGGCTGCCGGCTCACCTGCTCCCCGCGCTTGCAGCGGAGCAGCCTGGGCAGCCCTGGCAGGCAGGGCCACGGCCAGGAGGAGCAGGAGGAAGAGGCGCAGAGCAAGGGCCATGGTGCCTTGCCCTCTGCCAGTCCCGCAGCTCTTGCTGCCACCGCTGTCCTCACACAGCTGTCGCAGTGTCAGCACCACTGCTGCCAGCGCCGCTGCTGCCACAGCAGTTGTGCTCAAGGACTGACTGCTCGGTCGTTGTGGTGCTGTGCAACCACGGGGCTCTGGCACCTCTGTGACCTCAGAGCCTGCTGTGACCTCAGCCTGCTGTGACCCCAGAGCCTGCTGTGACCTCATGGCCAGGCTGGAGTTGTGTGGGGAGTGGGATCTGCCTTCTTTGGCAGGGAGCTCACCCTGCCCAACAGCTCTGTCCGAGGGTTGTGACACATCCCACCCCAGCTGATCTCACAGGATGGGGCATGAAGGGATGGAGAGCAGCCCGGCCAAGAAGGCTGGTGCTAGATGAGAGGCTGGAAATGAGTCAGCCATGTGCATCCAAAGGAGAGTGCCCAGGAGGTTGACGGAGGTGATTCCACCTCTTTGCTCTGGTGAGACTCCACCTGGAGTACTGTGGAAGGTGTTTTAAACTGCTGGCCGGGGGTCTGTGTACAAATCACGAACGGGACAGGACTGCTGAGGAACGCGTCTCGAGCTGTTTATTTTCTAGCGTCAGCCTCATTACATGGTGACGACAATGGGAGGATGCCAGCAGCTCACATCCCCGGCAGCAGACAAAGAACTTAATGTGACAACTTACTTTAAAAGCTTTTTGACCAATCACACAAAGCAAAAGCATATTGACAATAGATTTATCCAACCTCTATAAGCACACGTACCTTTTGTTAATACAGTGCTCGCTTCTTTCAAATACAATACCTACTTGTATTGTAAGCCTTAAAACCCAATGCACAGAGCTCCATTATTAAGCTTAGAACTTCCTAGTGTCTTGCTAGAGATACTTTTCTGTAGCTTAGGGAGTCATTCTAGCCAAGCGGTAATACACAGACCATTGTACTGTTTGTCCTTACTTTTCCACTTCTTATATAATTTTTCTGCTGACAAATCTTACAGCTACTGCTTAGCTCTAATCGCAGTTCTGCTGTCTCTGAGGCCTGCCTTTTGCAGCTTTCCCAAAACCCTCTAATTTTAAAGATTCCCGCGTTTTACAGCGTCTTCTGTGAGCCAGAGAGAAGTTTGATAAGAGGATCCATGTTTACCCCTGAAAGAATTTTCTACCAAAAGTCATTGACATAGAAACCAAGAAAGCAAGAAGGATAAATAAGAGAAACCTGCAACTGCCTATTCCAATAAGCACTTGGCTTGCCCCTGGTGACCAATGAGTAAACTTATGTGCTTTGGAAGAATGTAGAAAAAGCATGCATGCTAGAATAAAACCAGGGTTTGAAGCCTTCTGGAAATGGCGTGTGTTGCCTTGTATTTTCTCCGTCTCTACCGTGACAGAGTACTGCATCCAGCTCTGGGTCCCCAGCACAGGAAGGACACGGTTCTGTTGGATCTAGTCCAGAGGAGGGGCAAAATGCTCTGAGGGCTGGAGCCCTTCTGCTTTGGAGACAGGCTGGGAGAGCTGGGGGTGTTCAGCCTGGAAGAGAGAAGACTCCAGGGAGACCTGATTGCTGCCTTTCAGTACCTTAAGGGGGCTTGTAAAAGAGATGGGACAGAATTCTTAGTAGGGCCTTTTGTGACCAGACCTTGGGGGAATGGTTTTAATCTAAAAGACGGTCGATTCAGACTAGACAAAAGAAACCCATTTTTTACACTGTAGCTTTCGAAACCCTGGCACAGGTTGCCCAGAGAGGTGGACACGCATCCCTGCAGTCATTCAAGCTCGTGCTCTGAGCAACCTGACCTAGTCAAAGGTGCCCCTGGCTCACTGCAGGGCATTGGACTAGATGGCCTTTAAACGTCCCTTCCAACCCAAGCCACTCTGTGCTCCTGTGCTCCATCAAAGCAGTGCGGGATTAGTGCTGGGGTGACGATGCTGGCACCTGTATTTTGGTAGTTGTGCCATTTAGCAAATGGCCAAGAGAGGATTGGTGGGCTGGGCAGTGAAGTCTGCAAATAACACGCAGTGTGCTCAAGGAGAAACAGGAGAGGAACACAGCTTCCAGTGCAGATAAATGCCAGCATTTTGCTGCCCATTCCATCTTAAGAAATAAAGGAATGTCCTGAAGATCCCTTTGTGTGGGTGCACTATTGGCTGTATCAGTACTTGTGTTCTGTAAAACAGGTAAATTGTTACAGCTTCTTGCCCTGTTTATCGCTGGATAAAACCCAAATGCTGCCTTGCTCCCTGTCTACTTTCTTCCAAGTCAAGGCAAATTTTGTTCATTCTTGAGTGGGACATATTCATCTGCTCCCAAGCAAATTCTTCTTGCCATTCACACAATGTGGATTTGCTCGAATCAGACTGTAACTAAGGCCTACCTCTCACTAGAATTCAAGCTGACGAATTGTGAGGTAAAGTGTCGAGTAATTTGTCCTGGTGTCTGGCACTGTAGAGGGTTTTTCTGTAATTAAATGACATTTGAAGACAGCTGTAGTCTACCATACTTCTGGCATCCTAGAAATGAAGAAACAGCCTTTGAAACAGGATTTTATCCTTTCTTCCTCCTCCTCCTCCCAGGAATTTTAATCTCTGAGGTCTAAGCTCTTCAGCTGCCTCACAAACATTGTTTTAATTCAGACTGGCATCCATGCAGTGAGCCACAAATCAGGACAGTGGCTGTGAAGCCTGAAGCAATGCAGGTTTATAGCGCTGAAAATATTAATCTGTTACCCAGGTTAAGCCAAGCACTTCCCAAATAACTCTACCTATCCTCAGGGATGTTTCCAAAAGGATCACTGTGACAGCTGGGAGTGGGGAGAGAGAGTGTCATCAGCATTAAAAGTATAGCTTTCTGAGATCTTTATATTCCAATAAAAAGAGAGTCAAAATTGTTCATATATGGAACATTAACTAAGGAGTGAATGACAGATTGTCAAAATAATTGCTTGAGGAAGAAAAAAAAAACAAAAACCATAAATTAAAATCTGTTCATGTGTAGATAATAAGTAAACCATCCGGCCAAGAAAAAAAACAGACGTGCCAAAACTAAAAGCAATAAGGCTGTTCCCTCTGTCTCAATACAAAAAAAAAAAAAAAAAGACTGAAAAGAATCCGAGATCCTCAAGGCCATTACTATATACAGGAGCTTCCAGGTATTGGGGAAAAAATGAAGGAAACTGTAGTGTGCAATTCACAGAGGTAACCTGGAATTTATTGGTGAACTTGTTGCAAAATTTCTGAGAGCAGACTGGAAAGGCATAGGGACTGATCAGACCATGTGTGGGCATTTCCAGCAGTGTGGGGGATGTTTCTGGGAGCAACTGCAGGGAAGAAAAGCAGCACACGATTACTGGGCGTCCTAGGGCGATGCTATGATGCTCGTATCCCCGATGGTGTGTTCTGTTGATGCTGGATATTATATGGTGTGCCTTCCAGACGGGCTCTGACAGCGAAGGCGGGGAGAAGAAGAAGCACGGAGTTTGTTATCAGAGACTGCACTCACTCCTCCACAGTCTGCTGGAACACAGAACTCCACGGTGTTCTCTGGCCACGGACGGGGCAGAACACCGCGCTCCTTTGCTTTTTAGTTGCTTTAGCTAGCTGAGGCAGTCCAAGTTTTCCCTCGACTGGTTTTCTTTCCCTTTCCTTGGATCCGTTCAAACCTGCTCCGGACCGGGACCTGGGGAAGCGCCGAGAGCTTGCACTCTGTGGCCCACGGGGGGCTACTCTGGGCAGCAGCCTTTCCCAGTGCCAGAGGGACTGATAACAGAGCCACCATCCACCAGAGAGATTTTCTGAATCTGTCATCTCTCCAGAGCGACAAATGAGTTTTGTCATCTGGTATTGCTCATTTTTTGGGCTGGGGAGTGCTTTGCCTGTTAAATATACAGGTTTTTTCCACTTCTCTCTGAGGACTTTTTTCCCAAACTGATTGGGGGGAGGGGCGGTGTGAGCTTGATTTCTGGGGCGGGCCCTTTTGGGGGTTTTCTCCAAAATTTGCCCTAAAGCAGGACACTGGGACAATCTCTTTCCGGGCTGTAGACTTTATGACAGTCTGTCCCCTGGGGCTGGGGGAGCTGTCACGGGGCAGGGAGGGCCAGGGCTGGCAGGGGCTGCTCAGGGATGGGTTTGGCCCGTGTCCCTCCAAGCAGCGACTGCCCAAGCAACTGCGCTGGCCCCGGGCTCTCCTCCCGGCCGGCTGGGCTTTGCTGGGTGGCACAGCCTGTGCCGAGGGGCGGCAAGGTGCCTGCAGGCCCCAGCTCTGGGGGAAGCAGAGAACGTCCTGGCCGTATCCACCGTGCTGCCAGCTCAGCAGTGCAGCACAGCGCGGGCTCACGCTCCCCATTGCTCCCACAGATGCTGCCGGCCCCACAACACCTGTTCCAGATTCCCAGAAGGGCACTGGAATGGGTTTCTGTCAGGGAACAGGCTGCTGGCTAGGGTTAATGGCAGGCATGCTTCTTTTGGAGCTTGTCTTCATTTTATGCTGTGCCGGAATTTGGAAGCATTGGAAGAGAAAACGGTGAGTGTTTTGTTCATCAATCCCTCAAACAGCTTCTTTTGGAAGCCTAATGTAGACAGGGAATGTTCCCAGTGAGGCTGCAGTGGAGTTGTGGCGCGTCTGTGGTTGTCCAAAGAGCTCTGCTGAGGGTTCTGCTGCTGCCCAGTGCTTTCATTGGCCTCTTCATTGCTGGGCCTTGTCCTGGGGGGCCCGCTGGGGCTGCAGCCAGTGCTGGCTCCCACTGAGGCTGCCTGGCCAAGAGCAGCCCCAGGGGCACAGGGCAGAGGCAAGGCAAGGTGGGGAGGAGAAAGAGCGGGGACGAGATTGCCCTCAAAAGGCAGACGCGCTCTGGGGCCCGCTCCTGGCCAGGGAGCCTGCCCAGAGCCGTCCCCTGCTCGCCGGGGCCTTGAGGGGCAGCTGTCCAGCTGGGCCAAGCTGTGCCAGCAGCTCCAGCCGTGCTGGGGAGCCTTGCCAGCTCTGGGCCCTGCTGTGCAGGAGGGTCCCAGTGTGCCACTGGCAGCCGGGAGCCTCACCCGCTCCTCTCTCCACAGGAGCGCCTCTGCTGCTTCACAAGACCGGCCAAAGACGTCAGTCAGGGAGAACTGGACCTGTCATGCATCTCTGTGCCCGTGTCCATTGTCCCTTCCACAGCTGCATGGCCCACTTATTGCCAGGGACATGCTGCCACCCCCCGGAACAGGACCCTCTGTCCCCGAGGATGCTGCCTCTGTTGTCTTTCCAGGACTGAAGGTGCAGCCCTCTTGCCTGGAAAGGGCTTGAGCAACATCTTTGTGCTTCAGCCCTGGTCCCTGTGTGCTACCACCAGCACTGGCAGAGCTGCTTGTCTGGTCACAGCCAGTGATGGACAGGCAGCAGCCGGGCATCAGGCTCCCGAGACCAGCAGCTACTATGTTTATTTTTCATTTTTCAAGTTTTAGGAATATTTTTCATAGAAAATTCTCCAAATATTTCGTCCCTTTTCCCACACAGTTCCATATTTTTCAAAGTAGTTTTAGAATTCAGAAAAACTTAGAACATTTTTACATTTCTAGAATCAAAAATAAAATTGCATTTAATTGGTAATCTATACTCTACTAAGAACTAATATACCCCAAGACTCACAGCCTGCTTCAGAGGCTCTTTTCCCACTGGAGACTTGTGCCTGATCACAACATCTAACACAAATCCTTTTCCCTGACGTGTTCTGGGATTTCTGACAAGCTCACGTCTCAGTCTTCAGAGGCAAACTTTGAGCACAGTGGGAATCTCGTCAAGTCACCATCTTTGTTTGCTTCTGCAACAACTGCCTCACTTCTAGAGCAGGGGCTTCTCTCAGCTTCCTGCTGGCCCCTGGCTCTCCTCCCGGCCGGCTGGGCTTTGCTGGGTGGCACAGCCTGTGCCGAGGGGCGGCAAGGTGCCTGCAGGCCCCAGCTCTGGGGGAAGCAGAGAACGTCCTGGCCGTATCCACCGTGCTGCCAGCTCAGCAGCGCAGCACGGCGCGGGCTCACGCTCCCCATTGCTCCCACAGATGCTGCCGGCCCCACAACTCTGGGGGATGCCCAGAAGGGAACTGGTTTCTGTCAGGGAACAGGCTGCTGGCTAGGGTTAATGGCAGGCCTGGCTTTTCTATGGCATGCAGGTGATGAGGGGACCCCTGTAAGGCTCGCAGAGGACCGGGCTCCGTCATGGGGCACATGAGGTGGCGGGGGGTGTTGTGGGTGCAGGGTTTTGCAGTAAGACATGCGGGGCTTTGGGTCCTTTGTAAGCAGGGCACGTGGCAGGGGCTCCTCATGAGGTTCTTAGGGGATTTGGGATCATACAGGTGACGGGAGACCTCTGTAAGGCTGGCCGGGGCTTGAGTTCCTCGTGATTAACGTGGCGGGTTAGTGCTTGCCGTCAAGGCCTGGAGAGGAGCTGAGTCCTTCTGAAGGTGGGCAGGAGGCTGGGTTCTTTTGTGAGGCCCACAAGGCTGGCTTGGGGTTTCTGCATTGGTGTGCACGGATCCCTCATGAAGCAAGCAGTGCTCTTTTGGGGTCTCTCCTGAGGGGTGCATGGATCCCTCAAGAGGCACACTGGGATATTTTGGGGTCTCTTCTAAGGAGTGCACGGATTCATCGTGAGGCACACAGGGCTCTTTTGGGGTCTCTTCTGAGGGGCGCAGGAATCCCTCTTGAAGCACAAAGGAGTATTGATAGTCTCTGCTCTGCTGTGCAGGGATCCCTCAGGAGGTGTGCACCGGGGTTAAACTAGAGGGGGTTTTTCAGTTTTCTCAGCACAGCCAAGGGACACTCCCGGTCGAGGTGCTGCAAAGTCAGCAGGAAGCTTCCTGCAAAGCCTTGGGCCCAGCCTGCGGGTCCGGCGGGCGACCAGAGCCCATCCTTGGGGGCCGGGCGGGGTTTCCAGTATCCTCGCACCCTTGTCGGGCCAGCTCCGGCCCCGGCAGTGAATGGCTGCGACCCCGGGCTCCGATGGGGCTGCCGAGCAACGCCGTGGGCACGACAAGGGCCTCGCAGAGCATGACCCAGCAGAGCATGAAAACGGTTCTGGACTGTGCTTCCTTCTACACTGGGATCATGATATGGATTGACTGAAAGTGCTGGCCAGTCACAGTGTGAAGACCATGGTGCATGCTGGAGCAACTTCTCCATGTCCCTTTCCTGATAGAACAATCACGGATTATTAATTCTGGCCAAGAGCAGCCCCAGGGGCACAGGGCGGAGACAAGGCAAGGTGGGGAGGAGAAAGAGCGGGTTCGAGATTGCCCTCGAAAGGCAGACGCGCTCTGGGGCCCGCTCCTGGCCAGGGAGCCTGCCCAGAGCCGTCCCCTGCTCGCCGGGGCCTTGAGGGGCAGCTGTTCAGCTGGGCCAAGCTGTGCCAGCAGCTCCAGCCGTGCTGGGGAGCCTTGCCAGCTCTGGGCCCTGCTGTGCAGGAGGGTCCCAGTGTACCACTGGCAGCCGGGGGCTTCAGCCACTCCTCTCTCCAAAGGTGCTCCCTGTGCATCTTCAGAAGTGGAGCCTAAAAACTCAGGCAGAGAGAACTCGACCTGTGTTCCCAGCTCTTCACTTCTGTCCCTATCTGCCCTGCTGCGGCTGCACTAATGTCTTGAGCCCATCCCAAAACTCATCCCTCCACATCGAGACCCTCTGCCCCAGAGCCCCCTGGTCCTGTTGCCCAAAGACGACTGAAGGTGGGCAGCCCCTCTCTGCCAGGGCAGGGCTTGGACCAAATTTTATGTTCAAATAAAGAAATAGAGTTGTCATAGATATGTCCATGTTGTACCACCCGCAAAGCCCAGCCAGCACCAGCTCTGGCTGAGCTCCATGCCCAGGAGCAGCTGTGGATGCCCACGGTGAGGGCAGGCAGGAGCCAGGCCGGGGCTGCTGTGAGCAGCGGCGGGGCCCCGAGGGGCTGGGGGAGCCCATGCTGAGTGTCCCTGGGCTGAGGGCACATTTCCTTCAGTGGGATCATCTGGGCCTGGACTTCCTGAGGCACACAGGGATGTTCTGGGGTCTCTGCTGAGGTGTGCAGGGATCCCTCATGAGCTGTGTATCAGCGTAAATGTGAGGGGTTTTTTACTCTTCTCAGCACAGCAAAGGGACACCTGGCCAAGGTTTTGCAAGGCTGGGAGAAAGCCTCTTGCAAACCCTTGGGCCCGGAAGGCTGCGGGCACAGCGGGCGGGCAGAGCCCGTCCCCTGGGGCCAGGCCGGGCTGCTCAGGCCGGGCCGGGCCAGGCGAGGGCCCCGGCAGGGAAGGGCCGCGGCCCTGGGCTCTGATGAGGCTGCTGAGCTCCGCCCTGGCCCTGAGCTGCAGCCGAGGACATTTACAGCCAGGGCCGTGCCCTGGGGCACAGGAGGCACCGGGGCTGCAACTGAGGCCGCGCCCTCTCGCACTGAAGGGGGCTGGCTCTGTTCCTTGGGAGGATGCAGAGCCTTGTGCCTTGGCCTGATGGTGCAAAAATCCCCCCACCATCCCTCTGTTTGCCAAAAGAAAGGCTTAGTGCTCATTAATAGGAAAAGCTGTATGGGTGGCCTGCAGCTCATGTTCTTTTGTTGGCTGGACCCCAGTCCCTGCTCAGGTCTCAATGACCGACCCAGCCCCGAGCTGCTCTTAAGACTGATTTGATCAAAGGCACTGAAGCCTTGTTGAGTACAATTTCTCCAGGAAAACAAGCACAGGAACTTGGCCAAGGTTGGTGACAAAAGCAGAGTGCAGAGTTGAACCTTTGAGGCCACCTCACTGCCGCCTCCGCCCACCCTTTCATTTTTTATTGATTTCATATTCTGAGTGCCAGTTCCTGCATGAAATGGGCCCTCAGCAAGGAGCTGCTGGGCCTCCTTGTGGTAAACAGGCAAAATGAAATTAAAAGGAAGCTGATGACTTTTATAAAGAATGTGCCTGTTTATTAAAACTTAGAACAACAGAGGCCGAGTTCTCAGGGTAAGCCTAGGGCCTGCGCGACAAGCCAGAGGGAGCTCTGACAGTTCTGTGTGACAAGGTGTTCCTGCGGACACGAGGTACCCTCGAAAGAGCCTGGGTGCTCCGACCCAGGGATTTTTTAAAGTCTCTTGGGGGTGCTTGATTGGTGTGCTTCGGATCCTCTTGCCGACCGGTCCTTTCCTTGGTCGCTGATCGCTCTATAAGATAGTGCAGTCCTGAGCAAACATTTTGGAACACAGCAAACTTATTGGGTGGCTCGTTTCCCAATCGTAGCTCCAGTTGCTGTCATCACCCTATGATGTCACTTTTCTAGAAGATCCTTACCCTTGCACCTTATTACCACCCCCCTTTCTCTGTTTAGTAGCCATATACATACACTTAAACAACTGCGCATTCAACTTAATAACTTATTACATTAATTATATAACAACTCATTATATTCATTAACAATCCAAAAAAACTTATCGTAATAATAAACCATTAAGAACTCCATCTATGAAAGCAAATTTATTTATAACATCCTGGGTGTAGGCCAAGGGATGCTGTTTCTGTCTTGCATCACAAAGCTGGCAGGTTTTTTGCAAAGACAGCCCTTTACAAAGGACTTGTTGCATGCATTAACATCCGAGGGGCTGCTTTCAAAGACAGACAAAAAACCCATGAACAACCAGAAAAACAACCAAAAAACATATTAAAAAAAAGTACTTTATTTTTAGCTCTTGCTTTTAGTGTTTTCCAAGCCGGCCCCTTTTTCCACTGCAGTATTTTTCTTTGGACAGAAAAAAACCCCTCGCCAGATGATGTGACTTAACATGGAAAACACAACTCACACACAATGGATATATTAAAGCTAAACATGCAGACTCCCATTATCACAATCATCATCATTTATTTTCTGTTCATTTTTATGTCAGATTGTTTTCAGAAGGGTTAGAACACTGTCTCAGATCCCCTGGCTACTTTGATGCCAGAGGCACTTCTTATCTCTCCTTTCTTATTCTCTGTCCTTCCTGTAGTTTCTCTGCCCATTTGTTGCTCTTGGATCTCTGCCTCCTTCACCTGACTTTTATCTTTTTCTGGATTTTTGGGGATGTTTGTGTTGGTTTTTGTTGGGGAAGATGAAATAGGAAAACCTTATAAATATGATTGCCTGGCAAAAGATTTGGAAAATACAGACATTGAGATGAGAACTAGATTTGAAATAACAAACCTTGACTACTGAATAACTAGAAAACAGTAGTATAGCCAGGCTGAAAGCAATCCCCCCTTCTGATTAAACAATGCCCTTTACCTGCAGATAGGTCCAAGGGTCAAATGGAATGCTCTGTCTCACCCCCAATGTATGGTTCATCCCACACCTGTGACCCTCCCCTGAAGTATCAGGTATCTGTGACCCCATTGGCCCAAGTCCTGTTCCAGCCCACCTTGAAGCCCCCTGATAAGGTGTGCCCGAGGGACCGGATGCTCTCTTGGACCTTCCCCTGGGACCCTCACCTGGAACCCTCGCTCCCTCTCTCTCCCTCTCCCTCTCTCCCTGGGCCTGCCACGAGTTGCGCCTGGCAACTCCAAGCAGGGCCTTTCCCCCCTTTTAATAAACCACATCTTCTAAGACCTGACGTCAGAGATCTCTCATCCATCCAAACCGTCCTGGAGACCCGAGATCTCGCTACAGGTTTTGTTGTTTTCTTGGTGGTTGTTGTGTTTGCCTGTTTTATTTGGTCACAGTTTTGCTTTTGCTTTTTGCTTTTTAGGTTTTTTTCCATCCATTTAACAGCTGAAATCAGCTTGTGATTTGTATTGTGAAGTTTTGATACACAGGTGTTGCACATAAAGGTTGTTTTTGTTTTTAAAGTCATCTCAGACACAGAGCTGCAAGCCCCTGTGATTTGAGACCGGAGTGCTCTCAGACAGCAAATTGTGCATGAATAGGAAACTTGTAGTTCCCATCTCCATTACACATGGCAAAATGTAAAGCGGTTGGAATGGTACCAATTCTAGCCTTTCTTTTGCCTTCTTTTGCTGCCATGCTGTAAAACCGTGTCAGATTCATCAAGGAGCTCAGTTCTGCCAGGATGGGGTGTGCAGGGATGATCCCTCAGCTCGTGTGTGCACCTGCTGTGCACCAGGCCAGACAGGTGACTGCCATCCACAGCCAGCCTCTGTCTGCAAAGGGAGCAGGGAGCTGCAGCTCTGAGGAACCCAGGGCTTAGGGAGCAAACAGACCAAGTCCCTAATTTATATCAGTTCCTTCACTCGAGTATTTTCTGCTGATCGATTTTTATCTTCCTGCCCAGAGCTGCAAAAAAAGCACGCTGGCAATTTGCTTTAGCTATGAAGTGAAGAGACTCTTCTCAACAGGTTCCACCTCTTCTTCTTCTTTGAATTAAAAGCAGAGGAAAACTCTTCTGTTGGTCGCATCAAACCAACATAAGTTTCATGAGTCTGTGAAAGACATAAGTGTGTAAAAGTTATTTCATTTTATAGTACTTACTGTTTTCTAATTCGGCTATGGGGCAATTATGCCATCATTCACTATACACAATAACTGGAAGAAGCACTGGAAATGAATTTTTTTTAAAAACTAAGCTTAAAAAAAGTCAAGGAATTCCATAAAGAAAACCAAAAACTAAGAATACAGTAATTTAAACTTTTCAAAGCCCCTTGATAATGGAGCCCTGAACCCCAGTCATGTGCAGTGCAGCCTCGGCGGTCCCTTTGAGACCAGAATTGCCAAGGGTCAGGGTTGGGATGAGCCTTCACCCAAAACTGGCTCCTAGACTGAGTGGGAATCAATCCAGAACAGGGCTCACACAAAGAGCAAAGCCTCAAGGCCAAAGCCAAACCTTCATCAGGTTGGATTTGTTTAAACACAGAACTGGAGCAAACTTGCTTGTCCGGTAACATCACTGTTACCATGAAACTTTACATGAGCTACTAAATAAGCACTGTCCTGCCCTGAACTGTGTTGCCCAAACAATGCTGAGAACTTGCCTTGCCTCTGCCCTGTGCCCCTGGGGCTGCTCTTGGCCAGGCAGCCTCAGTGGGAGCCAGCACTGGCTGCAGCCCCAGCGGGCCCCCCAGGACAAGGCCCAGCAATGAAGAGGCCAATGAAAGCACTGGGCAGCAGCAGAACCCTCAGCAGAGCTCTTTGGACAACCACAGACGCGCCACAACTCCACTGCAGGAGTCAGGCTACCAATGCTATGAGCAGAGTTACGAGAAAACCGTGGAGAAAAATCAACAGCTGACCCTCTGCTCTCGTACAGCTTCCGAATGCCAAGATAGCAGCCAGTTATAGATGTAATTCGTGCAGTTAGGAGTGCATGTAATAAACTGTAGTTATAAATGCTACACACTGTAGGCATAAAATGTTTTAGAGTTACTGTAAAAAACCAAGGCGAAGGGAATTCGCAGATTAAGTTGCCAAGCAAGTTGCAGGTACCTAATTAGCATTTTAAAAGCCCTAGCCAGCAGAAAGCAATAACCAAAAAGCTGGCCATTAAGGCACGCCCAAGCAAATCATGAGCAGGTGGCGTAGAGGACAGGACCTAGACTCAACATCAGGAGGAAAGACAAGGAAGAGGACATCTGGATTCATCACTAGCTGATGATCTGCTGTTCAGAAGATATCAGCGGCCAAAATGCCTTCTCTGTGAGAGAAGACTGCATGAATATGCAGCTTGCCACAATGACTTATAGCCGAAGGCAGAATAAAAAGTATAAAAACCCTCTGCGGAAATACAATGGTGCGCAAACTTGAGGAGGCACCGATTCTGTCGCTTTGCACCCAGAGCTGCTCTGTGGACTGTGGGTGAATTCGAACTCTAAATAGTTATATGGGATAGCAAACAAATTTAGTTATTAATTATTAATCCAGATTGGCTTGTCCCTATTTATAACAGGCTCGTGAAGGAGTGAGTGCTTCCACTAAATAAAAGACCCGATGTGCTTGAAAGCCGACCTTCTGTTCGCTCAGACCTCCTCACCTCTGTCGACGAGGTGACTTTATGCTGTTGCTGTGTGGCTTTTGAGAGCTCTGGGATAGAGATGAGTAAGCGTTAAACTCGTTCAAAGGAGCTGCCCAAAGCAGTGGCTTTAGTCTCTCTTTGGCTGGGGAGCGGGACCGGCCTTGTTGAACGCAGGCAGCAGCACGAGCAGGGCTCCTCCACCAGCAGGGACGTGCCACGAGCCAGGAGGGGACCGTGGCACCAGAGGGGACCGTGGCACCAGAGGGGACCGTGGCGCCAGCCATGCCCAGCCACCATGAACCGGGTGGCAAAGTCAGGTGCTGCTGTCAGGCTGCATTAACAGCCCAGGCAAGGCATCATCAGGAGCCAGGTTTGGGGACCATCCAAGGAGTCCTGTCAAGAGCAAATCATTTGAATATTCTCGCTAGGACAAAAAAAAAAGAGCAAAGCAATCCAGCTGACATGTGAGGAAAGTGAATTCAAGTTCATTTAAAGCGCTGCTCAATTCAGGATTGGGTTTCTTTTAGGTGAACTGATGCTAATAAATATTTTCCTTCATATGCTGGGGTTTCTCTGCGATCAGACTTCTTTGATGATACATTTCTGACCCCATTTGGTTTTGCTCTTTAAGGCAAGTTGAGAAGCTGAGTAGCTTTCTTGAGGAATGGAGAATTGTTTGTAGCTCAGTTTTTTCTCCGGAGGAGCCTTCCATTTTAGCACAGGAGGAAGGGGAGGCAAAGGTTTAAAAGCTTTCCCTCCTGGAGTGACACACCTTCAGAAGAGTCTGTGAGGAGAAGTCCCCTCAGCCACTGCCAGGGCTGTTTGTCTCCTCTGCAGGCTCAGTATTCTGGGAGTTCCACAAGCCTCAGCTGGCAATGTACTTTGCTCTGGATATTTCTTGTTGTGCAGTACACAGGGAGAATATTTTGTGCTAGATTCCCCTCTGGGCTTTGAGGTAAATCTCAGGAATTCTGGTGATTTTAATGTCCAGATGAATTTTTGATGGATAGTAAGGAAAAGGGAAGAAGTACCATGGAAAATTAATTGCTCAAAATGTGAGTGGCCCAACCACACTAAAAACAAAGTCTAAACTGAAGAATTTTTTTATTTTCTTTTTCCCCTGACAGGAGGGGTAAAACATGCAGTGCTAGTAAAGTCTTTCACAGATGCAGCCAGCAACCAGCTAGCCAGACCAGGGCGGCGGGCTCGGGAGGGGAGGAGGTGGGGGGATCTCGGGAGGCTTCCGCTTCACGGCCGGGCTGGGGTTGGTGGGGGAGGCACGGCGTGCTGCTGCTCTGCTTTCTTGGGCAACTGCTGCTGCTGAGGCCACGTCTGAGAGCTGCCAAAGCCGCCGGTCTCTGAGCTCCCTGGGGGCGAGGGAGAGTCACACCTTATCGGCCGGGGTGCGGGAGCTGCATCAGCGCGACTGTGGAGAGAGGAGCGGCTGAGGCCCCCGGCTGCCAGTGGCACACTGGGACCCTCCTGCACAGCAGGGCCCAGAGCTGGCAAGGCTCCCCAGCACGGCTGGAGCTGCTGGCACAGCTTGGCCCAGCTGGACAGCTGCCCCTCAAGGCCCCGGCGAGCAGGGGACGGCTCTGGGCAGGCTCCCTGGCCAGGAGCGGGCCCCAGAGCGCGTCTGCCTTTCGAGGGCAATCTCGTCCCCGCTCTTTCTCCTCCCCACCTTGCCTTGCCTCTGCCCTGTGCCCCTGGGGCTGCTCTTGGCCAGGCAGCCTCAGTGGGAGCCAGCACTGGCTGCAGCCCCAGCGGGCCCCCCAGGACAAGGCCCAGCAATGAAGAGGCCAATGAAAGCACTGGGCAGCAGCAGAACCCTCAGCAGAGCTCTTTGGACAACCACGGACCGGCCACAACTCCTCTGCAGCCTCACTGGGAACATTCCCTGACTATCAGCAGCATTTAAAGGTGCTGGAGGGTAGCGATCAGCAACCACTTACTGTTTCTTTTCCTTCCGCCACCGGAAACCAACATAGCACAGCACCACAGAGAGTGGCACAGTGAACAGTGTCACTACTGTGCCTATCATGCAGGGCCTGCGCACATCCTGGGGGCACAAAACTCTTGGGGTGCTCGGTGGATTCTGAGCATTTGCACGTGACTTGCCAAGCAATTCTGTGGGAGCAATGGGGAGCGTGAGCCCGCGCTGTGCTGCACTGCTGAGCTGGCAGCACGGTGGATACGGCCAGGACGTTCTCTGCTTCCCCCAGAGCTGGGGCCTGCAGGCACCTTGCCGCCCCTCGGCACAGGCTGTGCCACCCAGCAAAGCCCAGCCGGCCGGGAGGAGAGCCCGGGGCCAGCGCAGCTGCTTGGGCAGTCGCTGCTTGGAGGGACAGGGGCCAAACCCATCCCTGAGCAGCCCCTGCCAGCCCTGGCCCTCCCTGCCCCGTGACAGCTCCCCCAGCCCCAGGGGACAGACTATCATAAACTCTACAGCCCGCAAAGAGATTGTCCCAGTGTCCTGCTTTAGGGCAAATTTTGGAGAAAACCCCCAAAAGGGCCCGCCCCAGAAATCAAGCCCATACCGCCCCTCCCCCCCATCACTTTGGGAAAAAAGTCCTCAGAGAGAAGTGGAAAAAACCTGTATATTTAACAGGCAAAGCACTCCCCAGCCCAAAAAATGAGCAATACCAGATGACAAAACTCATTTGTCGCTCTGGAGAGATGACAGATTCAGAAAATCTCTCTGGTGGATGGTGGCTCTGTTATCAGTCCCTCTGGCACTGGGAAAGGCTGCTGCCCAGAGTAGCCCCCCATGGGCCACAGAGTGCAAGCTCTCGGCGCTTCCCCAGGTCCCGGTCCGGAGCAGGTTTGAACGGATCCAAGGAAAGGGAAAGAAAACCAGTCGAGGGAAAACTTGGACTGCCTCAGCTAGCTAAAGCAACTAAAAAGCAAAGGAGCGCGGTGTTCTGCCCCGTCCGTGGCCAGAGAACACCGTGGAGTTCTGTGTTCCAGCAGACTGTGGAGGAGTGAGTGCAGTCTCTGATAACAAACTCCGTGCTTCTTCTTCTCCCCGCCTTCGCTGTCAGAGCCCGTCTGGAAGGCACACCATATAATATCCAGCATCAACAGAACACACCATCGGGGATACGAGCATCATAGCGTCGCCCTAGGACGCCCAGTAATCGTGTGCTGCTTTTCTTCCCTGCAGTTGCTCCCAGAAACATCCCCCACACTGCTGGAAATGCCCACACGTGGTCTGATCAGTCCCTATGCTTTTCCAGTCTGCTCTCAGAAATTTTGCAACAAGTTCACCAATGAACTTCCAGGTTACCTCTGTGAATTGCACACTACAGTTTCCTTCATTTTTTCCCCAATACCTGGAAGCTCCTGTATATAGTAATGGTCTTGAGGATCTCTGATTCTTTTCAGTCTTTTGTTTTTTTTTTTTTGTATTGAGACAGAGGGAACAGCCTTATTGCTTTTAGTTTTGGCACGTCTGTTTTTTTTCTTGACCCGATGGTTTACTTATTATCTACACATGAAAAGATTTTAATTTATGGTGTTTTTTTTGTTCCTCAAGCAATTATTTTGACAATCTGTCATTCACTCCTTAGTTAATGTTCCATATATGAACAAATTTGACTCTCTTTTTATTGGAATATAAAGATCTCAGAAAGCTATACTTTTAATGTTGATGACACTCTCTTTCCCCACTCCCAGCTGTCACAGTGATCCTTTTGGAAACATCCCTGAGGATAGGTAGAGTTATTTGGGAAGTGCTTGGCTTAACCTGGGTAACAGATTAATATTTTCAGCGCTATAAACCTGCATTGCTTCAGGCTTCACAGCCACTGTCCTGATTTGTGGCTCACTGCATGGATGCCAGTCTGAATTAAAACAATGTTTGTGAGGCAGCTGAAGAGCTTAGACCTCAGAGATTAAAATTCCTGGGAGGAGGAGGAGGAAGAAAGGATAAAATCCTGTTTCAAAGGCTGTTTCTTCATTTCTAGGATGCCAGAAGTATGGTAGACTACAGCTGTCTTCAAATGTCATTTAATTACAGAAAAACCCTCTACAGTGCCAGACACCAGGACAAATTACTCGACACTTTGCCTCACAATGCATCAACTTGAATTCTAGGGAGAGGTAGGCCTTAGTTACAGTCTGATTCGAGCAAATCCACATTGTGTGAATGGCAAGAAGAATTTGCTTGGGAGCAGATGAATATGTCCCACTCAAGAATGAACAAAATTTGCCTTGACTTGGAAGAAAGTAGACAGGGAGCAAGGCAGCATTTGGGTTTTATCCAGCGATAAACAGGGCAAGAAGCTGTAACAATTTACCTGTTTTACAGAACACAAGTACTGATACAGCCAATAGTGCACCCACACAAAGGGATCTTCAGGACATTCCTTTATTTCTTAAGATGGAATGGGCAGCAAAATGCTGGCATTTATCTGCACTGGAAGCTGTGTTCCTCTCCTGTTTCTCCTTGAGCACACTGTGTGTTATTTGCAGACTTCACTGCCCAGCCCACCAATCCTCTCTTGGCCATTTGCTAAATGGCACAACTACCAAAATACAGGTGCCAGCATCGTCACCCCAGCACTAATCCCGCACTGCTTTGATGGAGCACAGGAGCACAGAGTGGCTTGGGTTGGAAGGGACGTTTAAAGGCCATCTAGTCCAATGCCCTGCAGTGAGCCAGGGGCACCTTTGACTAGGTCAGGTTGCTCAGAGCACGAGCTTGAATGACTGCAGGGATGCGTGTCCACCTCTCTGGGCAACCTGTGCCAGGGTTTCGAAAGCTACAGTGTAAAAAATGGGTTTCTTTTGTCTAGTCTGAATCGACCGTCTTTTAGATTAAAACCATTCCCCCAAGGTCTGGTCACAAAAGGCCCTACTAAGAATTCTGTCCCATCTCTTTTACAAGCCCCCTTAAGGTACTGAAAGGCAGCAATCAGGTCTCCCTGGAGTCTTCTCTCTTCCAGGCTGAACACCCCCAGCTCTCCCAGCCTGTCTCCAAAGCAGAAGGGCTCCAGCCCTCAGAGCATTTTGCCCCTCCTCTGGACTAGATCCAACAGAACCGTGTCCTTCCTGTGCTGGGGACCCAGAGCTGGATGCAGTACTCTGTCACGGTAGAGACGGAGAAAATACAAGGCAACACACGCCATTTCCAGAAGGCTTCAAACCCTGGTTTTATTCTAGCATGCATGCTTTTTCTACATTCTTCCAAAGCACATAAGTTTACTCATTGGTCACCAGGGGCAAGCCAAGTGCTTATTGGAATAGGCAGTTGCAGGTTTCTCTTATTTATCCTTCTTGCTTTCTTGGTTTCTATGTCAATGACTTTTGGTAGAAAATTCTTTCAGGGGTAAACATGGATCCTCTTATCAAACTTCTCTCTGGCTCACAGAAGACGCTGTAAAACGCGGGAATCTTTAAAATTAGAGGGTTTTGGGAAAGCTGCAAAAGGCAGGCCTCAGAGACAGCAGAACTGCGATTAGAGCTAAGCAGTAGCTGTAAGATTTGTCAGCAGAAAAATTATATAAGAAGTGGAAAAGTAAGGACAAACAGTACAATGGTCTGTGTATTACCGCTTGGCTAGAATGACTCCCTAAGCTACAGAAAAGTATCTCTAGCAAGATATTAGGAAGTTCTAAGCTTAATAATGGAGCTCTGTGCATTGGGTTTTAAGGCTTACAATACAAGTAGGTATTGTATTTGAAAGAAGCGAGCACTGCATTAACAAAAGGTACGTGTGCTTATAGAGGTTGGATAAATCTATTGTCAATATGCTTTTGCTTTGTGTGATTGGTCAAAAAGCTTTTAAAGTAAGTTGTCACATTAAGTTCTTTGTCTGCTGCCGGGGATGTGAGCTGCTGGCATCCTCCCATTGTCGTCACCATGTAATGAGGCTGATGCTAGAAAATAAACAGCTCGAGACGCGTTCCTCAGCAGTCCTGTCCCGTTCGTGATTTGTACACAGACCCCCGGCCAGCAGTATAAAACACCTTCCACAGTACTCCAGGTGGAGTCTCACCAGAGCAAAGAGGTGGAATCACCTCCGTCAACCTCCTGGGCACTCTCCTTTGGATGCACATGGCTGACTCATTTCCAGCCTCTCATCTAGCACCAGCCTTCTTGGCCGGGCTGCTCTCCATCCCTTCATGCCTCATCCTGTGAGATCAGCTAGGGTGGGATGTGTCACAACCCTCAGACAGAGTTGTTAGGCAGGGTGAGCTCCCTGCCAAAGAAGGCAGATCCCACTCCCCACACCACTCCAGCCTGGCCATGAGGTCACAGCAGGCTCTGGGGTCACGGCAGGCTGAGGTCACAGCAGGCTCTGAGGTCACAGAGGTGCCAGAGCCCCGTGGTTGCACAGCACCACAACGACCGAGCAGTCAGTCCTGGAGCACAACTGCTGTGGCAGCAGCGGCGCTGGCAGCAGTGGTGCTGACACTGGGACAGCTGTGTGAGGACAGCGGTGGCAGCAAGAGCTGCGGGACTGGCAGAGGGCAAGGCAGCATGGCCCTTGCTCTGCGCCTCTTCCTCCTGCTCCTCCTGGCCGTGGCCCTGCCTGCCAGGGCTGCCCAGGCTGCTCCGCTGCAAGCGCGGGGATCAGGTGAGCCAGCAGCCTGGTTCCCCTTTCCCAGGACAGCGCTCCCTGCTCCCTGGGAAGCGCTGGGGGATGCTTTTCCCCTGGGCTTTAGGGAGGGTTTCTTCTGTGGGAGGGACAGAGGAACCCTGGGCTGCTCCAGCTGCCCTCCCAGGGATGTTGCACAGGGCCTACCAAAAGTGTGGAGAGTGGCCAGGAGCCAGCCCAGAGCTCCCCAGGCCCCTCTGCAGCTTTGGCCGTGTCCTTTCACATCTGGCTGCCACGGCCTTGCCTGACCACCTTGCAGTCCCAGTTCCCTAAGGCAGAGGGGGATCCCAGCACACCAGGAAATGGTTCTGTTCTGTGCTCCCTTCTAGATGAGCATGCTAGGAAGGTTTCTCCAGCAGCTTGGCTGCAGGAAGATTTCCAGCTTCTTAAGCCTCCTGCAGGTATGTTGTCAATGTTCCTAAAAGAATAATCATTGACAACCTGGCAGGAAGCCGGTTGCAGAAGCTTCTGTGCCTGTTGAGTTACAGGTGTGTCTGCAGGGAAGACTTTCCAGGCTCCTTTCCTGGTTGCTGCACAGAAGCCTGGCTCCCATCGCAGCAGTGAGTCGTGTGTCCCTGCTGATCCCACAGGCTGAGCCCTGGTTTTGTGAGATCCATTCATCGGAAATGCAAACACTTCTCATAAGGTCCTCCAAGACAGAAGAACGAACCCACAGGAGATAGTAAATCCCTGCAGGCATCCAAACATCTAGACCAGATGCTGAGTGACCTGGAGAGACGCCGTGGTGGGTGCATTTCCCTCAGCCTTCCCCTGGGACTCAGCAGCCGGGGCCTTTCCCGGCACATCTGGACACGCCGCTCCCGGCACAGCGGGAAGGGATCCATGGCGGCCTGTCTGCCCTGCTGCTGCTTTCACGGCCTGCAGGGCTGTTTGCCATGCTGGTTTGGCTGCAGCTTCTCCCCAGCCTCTGCAGGAAGGCATTTGGCACCAGCTGCCAGGGAGCCCAACCTGAGATCCCCTGCAATTTCCCGCTCTCTGAACACATCTGGAGGGGCAGCTCTTTGGAGGAGGGCGGGCCCTGGAGCAGCCCCAATAACCTGGTCTTTATCCTGAATCTCATGCATGACAGAGACAAGCATTGCCTCCTGAAGATGCCACCTTCCCAGTGGGGAACAGCCCCACCTGATCCAGCTGTCCCTTTTCCTTTCCCCAGAGATGGAAGGACAGGCTGTGCTGAAGGCTGAGATTCCCGGAGGAAGCAGTGGCTCATTGGCAGCCTCCTCTGCAGGAAGGGAGGCGATGCCAGGCACAGTCACAGGAGGTAATTGCTGTGCCTCTGGGCCTGCTGAGCCCTGCTGAGGCTTGAGCTGCCCTCTCTGCTGCTTGGCAGTGCGGGCACACAGCATTACCTGAGCCCCTTGCAGTGCTCACTTCCCCATAGAAGGGGATCCCAGCACACCAAGGAATATTTCCCATCCGTGCTCCTTTCTAGATTGGGACCGTGACTCGCATCTTTTAGAAATGCGGGCAAACCACGGTTCAGGCGTCTTGGAGCTTGGTGAAGGTAAGTTATCAGCAACCCTTTCCTAACCGAGTAATTATTGTCCAGAGTAATATTCATGTGTGATTTCCATAAAGATGCTTTGAAGTTGGATGGATTCTGGAAATCCTGTCCTCCGAATTTCTACTCTTGTGCCCAACAGTGATCCCACAGGATCGCTGTCAGTGGGAGGAAGGAGCATTTAGCTCTCCATCTTCCACCCATGTGCCATGCCAGTGTGTCCTTCCAGGTGCTCTGTGCAGCCACGGAGACGAGCAGAGAGGGAAGGGGCCGGGCCCAAGGCTGTGCCCCGGGGCTGTGCCTTTGGCAGCTCCTTTGCCGGCCCCAGGGAGCCTGAGCTGCTCCTGCTGCTGCTGCCAAGCCCTGGCCCAGGCTGGGGCTGGGTTTAGAGCTGCTGGCAGCTCCAGGGAGTCCTTTCTCCCGCAACTGCCCCGCAAGGGGCTCCTTCCATCCCAGTGTGGGGCCACCGCAGGCACGTGGTCCCCCTGCCCCTGCTCCTGAGTGGAAGGCAGAGCTGAGGGAGTGCCTTGGAGGGCACCAATCACCCAGGGGCACTCACTGCCACTCTGGCCGGAAGGAGACGTGGAACAATGTTCTGTTAAGGTCCTCCTACATGGAAGAACAAAGACAGAGGAGACAGTAAATCCCTGGAGGCAGCCAAACATCTAGACCAGATGCTGACTGACCTGGAGAGACGCCGTGGTGGGTGCATTTCCTTCAGCCTTCCCCTGGGACTCAGCAGCCGGGGCCTTTCCCTGCACATCTGGACACGCCGTGCCCGGCACAGCGGGAAGGGATCCATGGCGGCCTGGCTGCCTTGCTGCTGCTTTCATGGCCTGCAGGGCTGTTTGCCAGCCTGGCCTGGCTGCAGCTTCTCCCCAGCCTCTGCAGGAAGGCATTTAGCACCAGCTGACAGGGAGCCAACCTGCAGCATGGGCCATGCACACCCTGAGATCCCCTGTAATTTCCCGATCTCTGGGCAGACCAGGTGTAGGGGCTGCTTGGATTAGGGAGGTCATTGGCACAGCCCCAATAACCTGGCCATTTTCTACTGATCATTATCCATGACTTTGACAAGTATTGTCTCCTGAAGATGTCATGTCCTGGAATGGGGAATGGCTCCATCTGATCCAGCTGTCCTTTTTCCTTTCTCAAGCGAAAGAGAAAAAGTCTATGCTGAAGGTGGCACATCCCGGAGGAAGCAGTGGCTCTGTGCCCACCACTGCTGGAGGAAAGAACACAATGCCAGGCACGGAGACAGGCACGGGCGCAGGCAAAGGAGGTAATTGCTTTGCTGGGCTCAGCTGGGCTCAGCCCTAAGCGGGGCTGTGTGTCAGCAGCTCTTCCCCCAGGCCCTGCCCTTGCACGGCCCGGCAGCAGCCAAAGCTGGAGGCGCCTCGGCTTCGAGGCCTCTGGAGCTCGTTCCCAACCCCGGGGAATCGGGACTCGGGCACCAACGCCTCTCCCGCTGCAGCTGCTCCCGCAGCTGGCCCTGAGTGCCCAGAGGCCCAAGGCACAGGAGCAGCCCCGAGCGGGAGCCCTGCTGCGAGCACAGGGCCAGAGCCAGCCCTGGCTCCTGGCTGGGCAGGGCCTGCACTGGCTCCTGACAGGGCCTGACTCTGTCCCCTGGGGCTGGGGGAGCTGTCACGGGGCAGGGAGGGCCAGGGCTGGCAGGGGCTGCTCAGGGATGGGTTTGGCCCGTGTCCCTCCAAGCAGCGACTGCCCAAGCAGCTGCGCTGGCCCCGGGCTCTCCTCCCGGCCGGCCGGGCTTTGCTGGGTGGCACAGCCTGTGCCGAGGGGCGGCAAGGTGCCTGCAGGCCCCAGCTCTGGGGGAAGCAGAGAACGTCCTGGCCGTATCCACCGTGCTGCCAGCTCAGCAGCGCAGCACAGCGCGGGCTCACGCTCCCCATTGCTCCCACAGATGCTGCCGGCCCCACAACACCTGTTCCAGATTCCCAGAAGGGCATTGGAACGGGTTTCTGTCAGGGAAGCGGCTGCTGGCTAGGGATCATGGCAGGCATGCTTCTTTTGGAGCTTGTCTTCATTTTATGCTGTGCCGGAATTTGGAAGTATTGGAAGAGAAAACGGTGAGTGTTTTGTTCATCATTCCCTCAAACAGCTTCTTTTGAAAGCCTAATGTAGACAGGGAATGTTCCCAGTGAGGCTGCAGTGGAGTTGTGGCCGGTCCGTGGTTGTCCAAAGAGCTCTGCTGAGGGTTCTGCTGCTGCCCAGTGCTTTCATTGGCCTCTTCATTGCTGGGCCTTGTCCTGGGGGGCCCGCTGGGGCTGCAGCCAGTGCTGGCTCCCACTGAGGCTGCCTGGCCAAGAGCAGCCCCAGGGGCACAGGGCAGGGGGCAAGGCAAGGTGGGGAGTAGAAAGAGCGGGGACGAGATTGCCCTCGAAAGGCAGACGCGCTCTGGGGCCCGCTCCTGGCCAGGGAGCCTGCCCAGAGCCGTCCCCTGGTCGCCGGGGCCTTGAGGGGCAGCTGTCCAGCTGGGCCAAGCTGTGCCAGCAGCTCCAGCCGTGCTGGGGAGCCTTGCCAGCTCTGGGCCCTGCTGTGCAGGAGGGTCCCAGTGTGCCACTGGCAGCCGGGGGCCTCACCCGCTCCTCTCTCCACAGTCGCGCTGCGGCAGCTCCAGCACCCTGGCCGAGAGAGAAGGCGTGACTCTCCCTCGCCCCCAGGGAGCTCAGAGACCGGCGGCTTTGGCAGCTCTCAGCTGTGGCCTCCGCAGCAGCAGTTGCCCAAGAAAGCAGAGCACCAGCACTCCGTGTCTCCCCCATGGCCCCCCAGCCCGGCTGTGAAGCGGAAGCCTCCCGAGATCCCCCCACCTCCTCCCCTCCCGAGCCCGCCGCCCTGGTCCGGCTAGGACTGGAACTGGGCCAGGCTCGGCAGGGCATGGGCCACCAACAGCTTTGGGCACCTGCTCTCCTTTACAAATGACACCCGTTACCTATGGACAACAGCCAGAGTTGGTTTGCATCCTGTACTACCTTCAACAGGAAGGGCTGAAGATTCTTCCCTGCCCTGTCTCATCCTTTACCACTTTGATTTTCATACAGCTGGTTGCTGGCTGCATCTGTGAAAGACTTTACTAGCACTGCATTTTTACCCCACCTGTCAGGGGAAAAAAAAAAAAAAATTCTTCAGTTTAGACTTTGTTTTTAGTGTGGTTGGGCCACTCACATTTTGAGCGATTAATTTTCCATGGTACTTCTGACGGAGTAAGGGTTCAATTCAGCAGCTTAGAATTGAAATCATAGGAATGATTTCTAAACTGTATCGGGGGTTGGTGGTGGCCAGAGCAGGCAGGTAGAAGGAACAGGCCTGGACCTGCAGGACAGCCAGGCCGTGGGAGTGAATGATAGCCCCGTTACAGTGATTGTCCTAACCAGATCAAGCATGGTCTTCAGCAAATCAAGCATAGTCTTCAGTAGGTCAAGCGAAACTGCACCTGTGTGGGAATGGGAACTAGAATGGAACAATATAAGTTTAATAATTAATGTGGGGTGGGGGAGAGTAGAAGGGGTTATAAGCTACCGATTCGGGTGTATCGTTGAAGCCCAGATCTGGGGTCTCACCCCGGGGCTTCCACGCGCTTCAATAAAACAATATACAATCAATTCTGATTGTGTGTGGATCCTGACGCTAACACTTCTTCCCTTTTCCTTACTACCCATAAAAAGTTCATCTGGACATTAAAATCACCAGAATTCCTGAGATTTACCTCAAAGCCCTGAGGGGAATCTAGCACAAAATATTCTCCCTGTGTACTGCACAACAAGAACTATCCAGAGCAAAGTACATTGTCAGCTGAGGCTTGTGGAACTCCCAGAATACTGAGCCTGCAGAGGAGGTGTCGCCGTAGAGCAGGACGGGAACGAAAATGACTCCAAATCAAAGGCAAAGAGAATGAACTCCGATTTATTTTAAATGCACCGCTCCATTTATAGAGAACATAGTGCGGACTAATTTCATTGGTCTTAGAGTAAAAACATCTCACACCATTGGTGTGCAGTGAATGACGCACGGTGGCAGAACATATCTATGAACAATGTGAACAACAAGATAGATTAGATAATTATTTACATTCTTTCCCAACTGTCTCCCAGGCTCTCACCTGGTCAGAAAACCTTCTCTTTTTCTCTCTGACTGAACTGAGAATATCCACATTTCCTCCGTTTTGTTTACAGAAAAGTAAAAAGAAAAAGGCGGTGTTTGTGCCCTCCTGCAGGGCCCTTGCAGGAAAGAGAACAAACACAGCTCGAGCGTTTTATCAACTCCAATCAATCAAAACCTCAATTTGGATATTGGCTCAGAACAGTCAAAGAGGTTCCAAACTCTTATTATAAATTTCAATAAATCATTTACCAACTCTAGCATAGTAACAACTCATTGTCAGTCTGCCAAAGGACTAGCAGTCCAACTTGTCAAAACCCATTTCCCAGTGTGAGCAGATGCCCACATGACAGAAAAGAAGCTATTAACAAACACGTGCACATACCCAAATCAGCAAAATTCGGAACCTGGCAAGATGAGCAACATCTGTTTACCACAGTTGCAAAGCCTTTAGGCCTCTGGGATTTATCCCAGCCAATAAGGTGCAGCAGGTCAAGCCTTGGTTGGCATTCATCAAAATGCTTTTGCAAGGTGTGTGCACTTAATAGAAGAATCATGCAAGGCTTTTGGCCCATGCAGTCATGTCCTCAATGAGTGACAAATTTGAAATCAGGTCCAGATTGCATCCTCAAAGCTTTCAAAGCAATTGAGTGAAACTGACCCAATTCAGAAACACTTGCGAAATCTCTGAAATGTCATGAAATCTCTGAAATGCCATGGCCACAGCCCTTAATTTAATCACTTGGGCCGAGGCTCTCGTGGCTTTCCAGTACTTTGAGCTGTCAGTAAAACACAGCTCTTTCCGCCTTTTTTTTTTTTTATTTTTTTTTTTTCCCCAGAAAAGCCAGCAGCACCTGCGGGCTCTAGGACCCTGCGGTGCTCGGCGAGGCGGAGGACCCGGTCCAGGGGGCCGGGCCAAGCGTCCCAAACCTGGCCGGGGGGGCAGAGAACCCAGGCTCTCTGCCGAGCCAAGATCCACGCGGCTCGGTCCCTCCCCCCAGCTTCTCATAGGCATCACTTGGGGCACTTGAATCTGGGGTCCCTGGGACACTCCATGGCCACCCGCCAAGGGGCGACCCATTCCAACCTTATATTTCGGTGCACGCCCCCACCAGGCTGCGAGAATTCCGGTATTTCCTCCGGCTTTTCGACCTCCCCCCGCCCCACTCAGCCATGGATCAAGCCACAGCTTCTCGGGACCCCGCTCCTCCCGCTCTACGAACAGAAGCAGGAGGTGCGGGTTTTCCCGGGAATATAAAATTCCACCCTGGTTTTAGAGACCTTTGCACCATTCATGCCTGCCCAGTACAAGGGGCTGCTCTTCGCTCCCGGTGTGTTTGCACTGCCCCGCGATACAATGGACTGGATCGCGGCCCCATCCCCATCCCCAGCCATGGTACCAGCAGCAGTGGCGCTGCTGCGGACCCAGCCGGTGCTCCCTCCCACTGCCTCTGCCTCTGCCTCAGTGGGACGGAGCTCGGGGCAGTCTGGGGGAAGCAGAGGGAGTGGTGGGCTGGATGCAGGCTCTGAAACAAACAGGCTGGATGTGTTGCCCAGCACAGGGCTGCCTGCCTTTGCCGGCGGCGAATCACAGAGCGAAGTCGCTGCTGATGAGTCGGCTTCAGGCGGCGCGGCGGCGGGAGCCGCGGTGCCCTGCGGGCGCTCCCCACCCGCAGCGAGCAGCGCGGAGGATGCAGTCTCCCCCATGCCGTGGCACGCCGCCAGCCCAAGCGGAGCGGGCGGCGCGGCTTCAGCGGCCTCTCTCGGCGCTGGCGGTCACGGCGGCGGCTGCGACACCTCTGCCATTCCCGGGGTCGGCGGCGATGTCAGTCCCGGGGTGGGGGACCGCGGCGGCAGCAGCGGCGGCGGCGTCTCTCTCAGGAGTGGCGCCATGGCAGGCGGGGCGGGGAGGGCAGCCCCCGCCCCTGGCGCGGGAGCCAGTCCCACAGAGGGTGGGACGGAGAACGACATGGTGGTCCCGCCCAGGATGTGCTGCTGCACAACTGACGCTGGTATCTCAAAGGATATCAAATCCGCCGGTCCGCACGGCGCGCAGGGAGGCGCTGCGCCTGTCAGCTGCGCCTGTCCCGTTGGCGAAGCAGAAGCCCCCGCTTGCAGCGGGGCGCGTGCCAGGGGATGGATCAGAGGCTCCATTGCCGGTCCCAGCAGTACAAGAGGGCGGGACCCGTACATCTGCACAGGCTCCATCAGCGAAGGAGTCGGGGGGGCTCCAGCCCCCGCTGCGCCGTGGACTGCGGGCGGCGCCGGCCTCCCCGCGAACGCAGTCCGGAAAGGGGGGGGCTGCGGAGCCGCGGGCGGTGGCGGCGGCCGCCGGTCCGGGGCCGCCCCGTGCAGTCCCTGCAATGCCGGGTGTGCCGAAGCTGATAGTTGCGGCAAAGGCGCCCCCGCCGCCTGGAAGGCGGATGATGTCACCGGCACCTGTGACATAGTGGGGACCAGCCTCAAAGTTTACCAAGGGCTCTTCTTGATGGTTCGCTGGATCCCCTAACTTATAGAGCCCCTGACACCCCTTGTCGTCTCCCCTTGAAATCTCTTCTAAGACTTCTTGTCTTGTCTTTATGCATTGCCTCATCAAGCTGAAACTTCTGACAATTCCTTTTAAGGTGTCCTATCTCACCACAGTAATAGTACCTCCTTTTGCTTTGTGAAGCCTCAGGTTTCCTGAACTCATTAAAGTTCTTATTTGCTCCATATGATGGTGCTGGTTGGTCTCTACTTTTTTTAGATAATGGCCCTGGTCTATTCTCACTTGACTTAGATGGCAGTGCTGGTGATCTGTCTGCTCTTATACTTTCTCGAGCAACTGCGACCATAATTCTAGCCTTAGTTTTGGCTTTTTCTTCTTCCCTTCTTAAATACACTCTTAGGGCTTCTTTGAGCAACGCATTCATGTTCTTTTCTTGCCAGTCCTCCATCTTTTCTAGCTTCCATCTAATATCGGGCCAGGATTTGGTGACAAACTGGACCTTCAAGAGGACTTGACCCTCTGGGCTGTCTGGGTCTATATTTGAATCTAACTGGAAATTTCATTTTAGTCGGTTAAGCCAAATTGCTGGGGTTTCATCCTTCTCCTGAGTACTATCAAATGCCAATTTCGTATTGCTTCCCCTAGGGATAGACTCTTTGATCCCTCTCATCATGAGGGACCTATAGTCTCTCATGTTTTGCCTTCCTTCTCCCTGGTTGGGATTCCAGTTGGGGTCTACTAAGGGTATCTTTTGGTCCCCTGGGGGCCCCAATCTATTTTCTTTTTCCCATATCCTCACCCCTGCTGTTCAGATCATCCAGACCTCTTCTGGAGAGAACAGAATGCTTAGAATAGAGTTCAGCTCTCCCCAGGTATAAATATTCGGCCCTAGAAATTGGTCTATCTGGTTAGATATTCCAGTGGGGTCTTCTACTAAATTTCCTAGCTCTTTCTTAAATCCCCGGACTTCGGAAGCTGTCAAAGGTGCATCAACAAACGCAACTCCTCCAGCTCTACATCAAGGTCCTCTTGGGCTTGTAGGTGTTGGTTTAACTGATTACACATCCACTGATCTCGTGTTCCATACCACGGCCACTCTCCCTGTAGTTCTAACTTTGGCCATACTTCTATACTGTAATGTATCATCTTATTTTTGTCTAGACCCTTCGTGGTCTCCCAAGAATCTCATTGGTCTAACAGTTGCCCCAAGGGGCTGTTAGGGGGAATTCTCTTTGCTTTCTCTTTGGAAGGATCTGCTCCTTTACTATAACCTCTTCCCATTTTCAGGCCTCAAAAAAATAAAAAAATATATACTTTAAATGGTGCCTCTATTTAAAAGGGAATATACAGACAGGCAATTAAAGCTCATCTGGTCCCTTCCCACAACTTAGTATTTTGAATCTCTTGACTGAACTTAATCTCTTTTAACTAAACTCCCACTCTTGGTACTACCCTCCTGACACTTTGCAATGCCTCTTGGCTAGGACAATCACTAGTCACACTCACATATATTGTCTTTTGTTCTCTTGCTCTTCGGTCTAAGTTTTGGACTTCCTCCTAAACTTTTTAAGCTTGGGCCCCTGCTAAGTCTTGCCTAAACTCTTACTTGGCCTTCTGCCCAACCTTCTTACTAGGCTTGGGAAGCTTGGTCTCCCTGCCGAGGTAAGGTCGGACCTTACACCTGCCGAGCCTTACACTCGAACTCCGGCCAAGCCCCCTTGCCTGACTCTACTAGCAGTCTTAGCTTGCTTGCCTTTCTGCTTACTCGGGTTCATGTCTGCTCTGCCAGGGACATCCTGCCCTTCCTTCCAGGGACATTCCTCTACCTGCTCTGCTGGGGACCTCTGGCCCTGCCTGCCAGGGACATCCCACCTGCCCTGTTAGCCAGTCCTGCCTGCCGGGGACATGCCCTCTGCCTGGCGGGACTTGTCACTCCTGCCTGCTAGGACATCCCGCCCTACATGCCAGGGACATCCCACCTGCCCTGCTGGTGACATTCCCCGCTGGTGACATTCCCCGTGCCCTGATTGCCAGGGACTTACTTTGCCCCTAGGGGATCCCCACAAGCCCAGAGGAGGGCCTGCTTTACTTCTAAGGAGACGCCTCAGTCACTCCTCTATTCCACTCGCTTTCCCCCGTTCCCGACGGCCCCTTTGCAGGAGTCAGGAAACGCGGTACTAGCGGGTCCCTCTCACTTCGGGGGTCCGTGCTGCCGGCCCCCATCTCAATCACTCACTCATTGCTTGTCCCCTGTTTTTCCTTACCGCTCCGACGCTCCTCCTCGTTGCTCGTCTCACGGTGATCCTAGGGTCCGGAGGTAGCCAGCAACTCCTGAGGGTCCCTCGAAGCAGGTGGTCGAGCTGTCCGGGGGTCCTCTTTGGGCGTGGCTAATCCGGAATGAGCCCCAAGTTGAAATGAACAGGGCTAATGCCTTTATTAATGTTCAGCTCTTTTATGAAAAAGATCAGCTGGGCAGGGGGCCCACACGGAGCTCGCCCCCGCTGTTGTAGCTTTCCCAGGTGGCCGAAAGGAAAGAGGCGTGCAGAGTCTGTCACTGAAGTCCAGAGCAGCAGCTATCCCTTCTTCTTCCCGGTGGCACAACCGGTGGCCAAAGGGTGAGGAGGCGTGGCGTGCAGAGGCTGTTGCTGAAGTCCAGAACAACAGCTGACCCCGCTCCTTCCCTGGTGGCAGCCCCAGGGGGCTCTGTCTCTTCTGTCTCGACACAGCCTCGCACAGCCTATTCTAGTCTAGTCTTTTTAGGTGATGATGACAGACAAAAGTCGATTCGGGGGATGTGTTTCCCCTCTTCCTCAGCTAGGGCATTTGTCTACCCCCCTCTACTGTGTTTAGTTCTTTATTCAGGGGTGTCTTTATCCCCAAAAAATACTCCCATGATCCCAGGGGGTTTTCTTACTTGCATTTTAGTCCCAGAATGTCGGTGTGGTGGGGGGAGGCAGGTTATCCCCAGGTAGTTTAGAGAAAACAAACAGAGCAATTAGATAATTAACATTTCAATATCGGTATGCAGCTAGAGCCAGCAGCCATTCCAGTGTTGCCATGGGAACTTGGAAGACCCTGCCCGCCTGCCTGGGGAACACCTGGAAACTTTGTTCATTACACTCCCTAAGCCCTGGGTTCCTCAGAGCTGCAGCTCCCTGCTCCCTTTGCAGACAGAGGCTGGCTGTGGATGGCAGTCACCTGTCTGGCCTGGTGCACAGCAGGTGCACACACGAGCTGAGGGATCATCCCTGCACACCCCATCCTGGCAGAACTGAGCTCCTTGATGAATCTGACACGGTTTTACGGCATGGCAGCAAAAGAAGGCAAAAGAAAGGCTAGAATTGGTACCATTCCAACCGCTTTACATTTTGCCATGTGTAATGGAGATGGGAACTACAAGTTTCCTATTCATGCACAATTTGCTGTCTGAGAGCACTCCGGTCTCAAATCACAGGGGCTTGCAGCTCTGTGTCTGAGATGACGTTAAAAACAAAAACAACCTTTATGTGCAACACCTGTGTATCAAAACTTCACAATACAAATCACAAGCTGATTTCTGCTGTTAAATGGATGGAAAAAAACCCAAAAAGCCAAAAGCAAAAGCAAAACTGTGACCAAATAAAACAGGCAAACACAACAACCACCAAGAAAACAATAAAACCAACACAAACATGGTCACGGGTTTTTTGTCTGTCTTTGAAAGCAGCCCCTCGGATGTTAATGCACGCAACATGTCCTTTGTAAAGGGCTGTCTTTGCAAAAAACCTGCCAGCTTTGTGATGCAAGACAGAAACAGCATCCCTTGGCCTACACCCAGGATGTTATAAATAATTTTGCTTTCATAGATGGAGTTCTTAATGGAGTTCTTATTATTACGATAAGTTTTTTTGGATTGTTAATGAATATAATGAGTTGTTATATAATTAATGTAATAAGTTACTAAGTTGAATGCGCAGTTGTTTAAGTGTATGTATATGGCTACTAAACAGAGAAAGGGGGGTGGTAATAAGGTGCAAGGGTAAGAATCTTCTAGAAAAGTGACATTATAGGGTGATGACAGCAACTGGAACTACGACTGGGAAACGAGCCACCCAATAAGTTTGCTGTGTTCCAAAATGTTTGCTCAGGACTGCACTATCTTATAGAGCGATCAGCGACCAAGAAAAGGACCGGTCGGCAAGAGGATCCAAAGCACACCAATCAAGCACCCCCAAGAGACTTTAAAAAATCCCTGGGTCGGAGCACCCAGGCTCTTTCGAGGGTACCTCGTGTCCGCAGGAACACCTTGTCACACAGAACTGTCAGAGCTCCCTCTGGCTTGTCGCGCAGGCCCTAGGCTTACCCTGAGAACTCGGCCTCTGTTGTTCTAAGTTTTAATAAACAGGCACATTCTTTATAAAAGTCATCAGCTTCCTTTTAATTTCATTTTGCCTGTTTACCACAAGGAGGCCCAGCAGCTCCTTGCTGAGGGCCCATTTCATGCAGGAACTGGCACTCAGAATATGAAATCAATAAAAAATGAAAGGGTGGGCGGAGGCGGCAGTGAGGTGGCCTCAAAGGTTCAACTCTGCACTCTGCTTTTGTCACCAACCTTGGCCAAGTTCCTGTGCTTGTTTTCCTGGAGAAATTGTAGTCAACAAGGCTTCAGTGCCTTTGATCAAATCAGTCTTAAGAGCAGCTCGGGGCTGGGTCGGTCATTGAGACCTGAGCACGGACTGGGGTCCAGCCAACAAAAGAACATGAGCTGCAGGCCACCCATACAGCTTTTCCTATTAATGAGCACTAAGCCTTTCTTTTTGCCAACAGAGGGATGGTGGGGGGATTTTTGCACCATCAGGCCAAGGCACAAGGCTCTGCATCCTCCCAAGGAACACAGCCAGCCCCCTTCAGTGCGAGAGGGCGCGGCCTCAGTTGCAGCCCCGGTGCCTCCTGTGCCCCAGGGCACGGCCCTGGCTGTAAATGTCCTCGGCTGCAGCTCAGGGCCAGGGCGGAGCTCAGCAGCCTCATCAGAGCCCAGGGCCGCGGCCCTTCCCTGCCGGGGCCCTCGCCTGGCCCGGCCCGGCCTGAGCAGCCCGGCCTGGCCCCAGGGGACGGGCTCTGCCCGCCCGCTGTGCCCGCAGCCTTCCGGGCCCAAGGGTTTGCAAGAGGCTTTCTCCCAGCCTTGCAAAACCTTGGCCAGGTGTCCCTTTGCTGTGCTGAGAAGAGTAAAAAACCCCTCACATTTACGCTGATACACAGCTCATGAGGGATCCCTGCACACCTCAGCAGAGACCCCAGAACATCCCTGTGTGCCTCACGAGGGATCCCTGCACACCTCAGCAGAGACCCCAGAACATCCCTGTGTGCCTCATGAGGGATCCCTGCACACCTCAGCAGAGACCCCAGAACATCCCTGTGTGCCTCACGAGGGATCCCTGCACACCTCAGCAGAGACCCCAGAACATCCCTGTGTGCCTCACGAGGGATCCCTGCACACCTCAGCAGAGACCCCAGAACATCCCTGTGTGCCTCAGGAAGTCCAGGCCCAGATGATCCCACTGAAGGAAATGTGCCCTCAGCCCAGGGACGCTCAGCATGGGCTCCATCAGCCCCTCGGGGCCCCGCCGCTGCTCACAGCAGCCCCGGCCTGGCTCCTGCCTGCCCTCACCGTGGGCATCCACAGCTGCTCCTGGGCATGGTGCTCCGCCAGGGCTGGTGCTGGCTGGGCTTTGCTGGTGGTACAACATGGACATATCTATGACAACTCTATTTCTTTATTTGAACATAAAATTTGGTCCAAGCCCTGCCCTGGCAGAGAGGGGCTGCCCACCTTCAGTCGTCTTTGGGCAACAGGACCAGGGGGCTCTGGGGCAGAGGGTCTCGTTGTGGAGGGATGAGTTTTGGGATGGGCTCAAGACATTAGTGCAGCCGCAGCAGGGCAGATAGGGACAGGAGTGAAGAGCTGGGAACACAGGTCGAGTTCTCTCTGCCTGAGTTTTTAGGCTCCTCTTCTGAAGATGCTCAGGGAGCACCTTTGGAGAGAGGAGCGGGTGAGGCTCCCGGCTGCCAGTGGCACACTGGGACCCTCCGCGCAGCAGGGCCCAGAGCTGGCAAGGCTCCCCAGCACGGCCGGAGCTGCTGGCACAGCTTGGCCCAGCTGGACAGCTGCCCCTCAAGGCCCCGGCGAGCAGGGGACGGCTCTGGGCAGGCTCCCTGGCCAGGAGCGGGCCCCAGAGCGCGCCTGCATTTTGAGGGCAATCTCGAACCCGCTCTTTCTCCTCCCCACCTTGCCTTGCCTCTGCCCTGTGCCCCTGGGGCTGCTCTTGGCCAGAATTAATAATCTGTGATTGTTCTATCAGGAAAGGGACATGGAGAAGTTGCTCCAGCATGCACCATGGTCTTCACACTGTGACTTGCCAGCACTTTCAGTCAATCCATATCTCGATCCCAGTGTAGACGGAAGCACAGTCCAGAACCGTTTTCATGCTCTGCTGGGTCATGCTCTGCGAGGCCCTTGTCGTGCCCACGGCGTTGCTCAGCAGCCCCATCGGAGCCCGGGGCCGCAGCCATTCACCGCCGGGTCCGGAGCTGGCCCGACAAGGGTGCGGTGGATACTGGAAACCCCGCCCGGCCCCCAAGGATGGGCTCTGGTCGCCCGCCGGACCCGCAGGCCGGGCCCAAGGCTTTGCAGGAAGCTTCCTGCTGACTTTGCAGCACCTCGACCGGGAGTGTCCCTTTGCTGTGCTGAGAAAACTGAAAAACCCCCTCTAGTTTAACCCCGGTGTAAGAAAATGACCTTTTTGTTCGTACTGAAATGTTTCAAGAAACAGGCTGAGATAAGAAACAGACTGAGGTCAGTTTGTTCTGTAAATGTGTAACCGCAAAGGCATGTGGGCGGACCTATGCTGCAATGATATGTGCTTGAGAAAATCCCCAGGTTCCAAGGACAACCGTGAGGAGGAGGAGGCGCCTTCGTCCCGCGACCACCAAGAGGCAGAGGAGCGACCACCTAGCAACGGGGGGCGCAGGCGCAGATCATACTGGCGCGTATCCGGAAAGACGGCAGGATAAAAGGAGACGGACTTGGGGGGAGCGGCGCGGCTGTTGGCGGAGCGCTGACTCCCCTGCCGTCCAGCGCTGTTTTTGCTTCTGCTCTCATACATAGACTGTAATCAATAAATTTCACTAATTGGCATAGATAGTCTCTTGTGCTCATTCATAACAATTTGGTGCCGTGACTCGGATCGTGGACCTGGGGAACCCCTCTCTGGGGGAGGCGCCCCAAATCCACTCCTTTGAGTGGGCCCAGTTTGGGGTTTCCCCTTCGTCCCGACTGACGAACCCAAAACGTTGAGAGGGAAGCAAAGGAAGGGTAACGGGCCCAGGAGACCCCCTTCAAAGTTTGTGCACAAAGTCCGGACGAAGACGCAGGACGCGTGAGTATAACGGAATCCGTTCGGGCGGGGGTGGGATCCCGGAGTGCGGCGAGTGTGTGAGTTGTGTGAGAGGGGAGCTGACAGTCTGACTCCCCAAGCGAATGAGGACCCTTAGTAGTGCATTTCCCTAAGCCCGCGAGGGCCTGGGTCACGAACCAGGGGAAGCGATTGTGTTGTTGAGTGACTGAAGGCACTCCGGAGGATATGGGGCAGGGAAAGAGTAAATCCCCCTCCCCGGCGGGGGTAAAGCTTCCCCCAATTCCTAAGGATAGTCCCTTAGGGTTCATGCTGAATAATTGGGAACACTTCCCTGGAACTCCGGGAAAAGATAAGGCAAAAATGATACATTGCTGTATAGAAATATGGGGAGGGAAAGAGATTTCCAAGAGAGTCTTCTGGCCAATATTTGGGTCATCGGAGGACTGGGTAAAGCAACTCTTGAATTTATGGGTGGCCAGTAAAAAGCCTCCTAATCCAGAGGAGATGAGTTATGCCCAGGTCTGGGTTGGGCATCCAGAAGTTTTTGTGTATAAATTATCTGAAAAGTTAAGGAATCAGAAAAAGAGACAAGCGGAGGATTCATTAGTAATCCCACCGCCGTATGCCCCTCCACCGAATGCGCCTCCTCCCCCGAATGAACCCCCCTCATCCGGAGAAGAAGACTCAGGTGATGACCAGCCCTCTGGCTCCCGGAGGGAAGGGGGCCCAGTAACACGCAGTCAAACGAGAGGCGGACTGTACCCTTTAAGGGAAATGCCAATGGGAGGGCCACAACCGGGGATAGGGTTTATCTCTGTTCCCCTAAGCTCGGGAGATGTTAGAGATTTCAAGAAGGAAATGGGAAGTTTGCTAGAAGACCCCCTGGGAGTGGCTGAAAGAGTAGATCAGTTTTTGGGTCCGAATATGTATACTTGGGGGGAGATGCAGTCCATTTTAAACATTCTATTTACGGCAGAGGAGAGGAATATGATTAGAACCGCAGGGATGAGAGTTTGGGATGCCGCACCGGGACATGCTAATGACCCAGCAGATACCAAATGGCCCCTCCAGAATCCTAACTGGGATAATCAAAATGCAGCCCACAGGGCTAATATGCAGCATTTCCGAACCATTTTAATCGACGGGATTCGGGAATCGGTTCCAAGGGGCCAGAATATTAATAAGGCATTTAATGATAGGCAAAAGAAGGATGAGACACCTACGGAATGGCTAGAGCGATTGAGAAAGAGTCTCCAACTCTATTCAGGATTAAAGTTGGGTGAACCGGCAGGACAGGCCATTCTCAAGGTGCAGTTTGTGTCGAAATCCTGGGATGATATTAGAAAAAAGTTGCAGAAATTGGAAGACTGGCAGGAAAGAGAACTATCCGAGCTGCTCCGGGAGGCTCAGAAAGTGTATGTTCGGAGAGAGGAGGAAGGACACAAAAGACAAGTTAGAATGATGGTTGCTGCGGTACGTGAAAGCAGGAAGGGAGACGAGAAACAGAAGCGGGTCCCTCCGAAGGGGATGGAAGGGAGAGATAGGCCAGGAAGGGGTGAGGGGAAGACTTGTCACTACTGTGGCAGGAGAGGACATTTTAAGAGGGAATGTAGGGTTAGAATTAGAGATGAGAAGGAATTCAAAGAAGATTAGGGGAGTCAGGGGCTCTATTTTATGGGGACCCGGAGATATCACAAAGAGCCCTTGATAAAATTAAAAGTGGGTCCCCAGGGCCAGGAGATGGAATTCCTGGTCGATACTGGGGCGGAAAGGTCGACCCTTCGGTTTCTACCCCCGGGTTGTGAGCTATCCCGTCACACTGCTACCGTAATTGGGGCAAAAGGGGAACCATTTGAGGTACCTGTTATTAAAGAAGTAATAGTGGAATCAGGAACCAAAATGGGGGTGGGAAACTTTTTACTGGTACCTGAAACAGATTTTAATCTTTTGGGAAGGGATTTGATTGTAGAATTAGGGATCCGAATTGAGGTAGTAGAAAAGGAGCTGATGATAAGACTTTGTCCGCTCCGGGTGGAGGATGAAAAAGAAATAAATCCGGAGGTTTGGTATAATCCGGACACAGTAGGGAAATTGGCAATAACTCCTTTTACGGTAAAAATTAAAAACCCTGAAATTCCAGTCAGAGTAAAGCAATATCCCATTTCCTTAGAAGGACGAAAAGGCTTGAAGCCCGAGGTCGAGAGGTTAATAGATAAAGGATTACTGGAACTATGTATGTCCCCCTACAACACCCCTATACTGCCAGTAAAAAAGGCAGACGGGTCTTATCGATTAGTGCATGATTTAAGGGAAATCAATAAACGAACAATTGCCCGATTCCCAGTGGTAGCTAACCCATATACCCTGTTAAGTAATCTGGGGCCGGAAAATCAGTGGTATAGTGTTATTGATTTAAAAGATGCATTTTGGGCATGTCCTCTAGATGAGGCCAGTAGGGATTTTTTTGCCTTTGAATGGGAAGACCCCGACACGGGGAGGCGACAACAATTAAGGTGGACGGTATTACCCCAAGGGTTCACCGAGTCCCCGAACTTATTTGGACAGGCCCTGGAGCAAATTTTGCAAGACTATAATACAGACCCAGAAGTGAAATTGATTCAATATGTGGATGACCTGCTGATCGCAGGAAAATGCGAAGACAAAGTCCGAAGGGAAAGTATAAAATTACTTAATTTCCTAGGACTAAAAGGACTAAAAGTATCTAAAGCAAAACTGCAGTTTGTAGAAGAAGAGGTGAAATACTTGGGGCATTATTTAAAGAAAGGCGAAAAAAGGATCGACCCGGATCGGGTACAAGCGATCCTCTCCCTTCCTTTACCACAAAGCAAACGACAGATTAGGCAAATATTGGGGCTCACTGGGTATTGTAGACAATGGATTGAAAATTATAGTGGAAAGGCAAAATTTTTGTATCACAAGTTGACCCAGGGTGGACACCTTAAGTGGACAAAAGAAGAGGAATCCCAATTCCAAGAGCTAAAGGAAACCCTGGTTCATGCCCCAGTTCTTAGTCTTCCAGACTTGAACAGACCTTTTCTTCTATTTGTGAATGTTGCAGATGGAGTAGCTTATGGGGTACTTACTCAAGAATGGGCAGGGAAAAGGAAGCCAATCGCATATTTATCAAAAATCTTAGACCCTGTGAGTAGAGGATGGCCAGGCTGCCTGCAAATAGTTGCAGGAAGCGCGATGCTGGTAGAGGAAACGAGGAAAATTACTTTCAATGCAACACTGAAGGTACTGACCCCACACAATATACGGGGTGTAATGCAACAGAAGGCAGAAAAATGGATATCGGATGCGAGGCTCCTCAAGTATGAGGGAATTTTGCTGGAAACCCCGAATTTCACTTTAGAAACCACTTCCCTGCAAAACCCAGCCTCGTTTCTTTTCGGGGAACCTGAAACTGACACCTTGTCCCATGATTGTGTAATCACTATAGAAGAACAGACTAAAATTAGACCCGATTTGGAAGAAGAAGAGCTGGAGGGGGGAGAGAGGTTGTTTGTGGATGGTTCCTCTAGGGTAATCGAAGGCCAGAGAAAATCGGGATATGCTATAGTGGGAGGGCCAAATTTGAAAATAATTGAATCTGGTGCCTTAGATAAATCCTGGTCTGCCCAAGCCTGTGAATTATATGCAATATTGAGAGCCCTAGAATTACTAAAAGACAAAGAGGGCACTATATATACAGACTCTAAATATGGGTATGGAATAGTGCATACATTTGGGAAACTGTGGGAAGAAAGGGGCTTAATGAACTCACAAGGAAAAGACTTAGTACATCAAAGGCTAATAGTGGACCTCCTAAAAGCCTTGAGGGGCCCCACTAGAATAGCCATAGTCCACCTTAAGGGACATCAGCGGGGGATGGACTACCGGAGCAGGGGCAATAATGCAGCAGACCAGGAAGCCAAACGAGCTGCACTACAGATATTCATCTTAAAAAAAGAAAAACAAAAAAATCCAGGGGAAGCCACAGGAGATTTGGGAGTAGCTTATCAAGAAAAGCTTGTGTTTACTAAAGAAGAACAAGACAGGTTCGAAAAGTTGGGAATAAAAGAGATATCAGGAAAATGGCAATTGAATGATGGTAGAGAAGTCTTGCCGAAGGCAGTGGCTCGACAAATGCTCAACAAAATGCATCAGAAAACGCACTGGGGTGCTCAAGGGCTCGTAGACCACTTTGCCACTCAATATATGACCATAGGTCTTCATGACCTGGCAAAGAACATCACCAGGGGGTGTCCAACTTGTTTGCGGGTAAATAGGAGAAATTTAAGGAAATTACCTCTGGGAGGGAGGCCGGTGGCAAAGATGCCCTTTGCGCACCTGCAGGTGGATTTCACCGAACTCCCTCGGGTGGGGAGAGTAAAGTATCTTTTGGTTATAATAGACCACTTAACCCACTATGTGGAGGCGTTCCCCACGGTGAAGGAAACAGCCCGAACAGTAACTAGAATCTTATTAGAAGAAATAGTACCCCGATATGGAGTTCCCCAGACCATAGACTCCGATAAAGGCCCCCACTTCACCTCAAAGATAACACAATTACTGGCAGACACCCTGGGTATAAGATGGGAACAACACACTCCTTGGCACCCCCAAAGTTCGGGAAAAGTAGAAAGGATGAATGGGGAAATTAAAAAGCAACTGACTAAGCTAGTATTGGAAACTAAAATGTCATGGGTAAAGTGTCTTCCATTAGCATTGCTAAATATTAGAACTCAGCCACGGGCTGATGTGGGGGTATCTCCATTTGAAATGCTATACGGGATGCCCTATTCCCTTGAACGAGTTCATACCAATCCGAATATTGCAGATCAAAGCATCAATAAATATTTAAGCATACTAATGAAATATAAACAACAATTATGGGAAAAAGGAATGTGGGCTCAAAGACCACCACTAGATCTTGTATTACATCAGGTACAACCTGGCGATTGGGTCCTTGTCCGAGGCTGGAGGGACGATTCACTTACTCCGAAGTGGGAAGGACCATACCTCGTCCTAATTACCACTGATTCGGCAGTCCGAACAGCAGAAAAAGGATGGACGCATGCCAGCCGAATTAAAGGACCAGTGGATCCTACCCAGTTCGAACCTAGATCCCAGCAAAAGAAGGACTGGAGAGTTAAAGGGAGACCAGGAGATTTGAAATTTACCTTACAGAGAGAGAACTCACAGCTTTGATGGACCTTGCGGGTTTTGAGGACCTATGGGTGGGGAACAATTGGGATTTGCAGAAGTGGCTCATTGGAGACTCCGAAGCTCCAGGTTATTGTAAATATTTAGAAGATTTAGCAAATCAACCTTATTATAGGCCTGTAAGACTAGAGAACCGAGGGGAACCTTGGACTGGAGAGAGTCACGCCAATCAAGACGACATTAGAGTGAAATGTAGTTGGCTAGACTGTAATTGTTATCCATTTGTATGCTTTATTTGCAAAATTTGTAACGAGCGGTAGTGGACCCATTGTAGGAGGGGAAGGGCTCCTAAAAGCGTGTGTCAGCGTTGCTGGAGGGTGCAGCGTAAAATAACTCAGGAAGTACTAAATTGGAAAGTAGCCAACCGGGAATTAAAGGCAGGTACCCCTGCCTGGTGGGAAATTTATACAAAAGGAATAAACCCTGACTTTCATTGCTATCACTCCAACGAACCCTCGGGGCCGTTCCTAACCGACATAGTAATAGTCAAGTGTCGGAAGCTCTTTAAAGAGCTCAGGTGTGACATCCCACAATTAAGAGAGCATAATTGGAATACTCGAAGATACAAGTGGGAGAGGGAAGGCATAACCCCTGAAGAATATCCCTGCTGTCGAGAAGATGGTTTACCCTGTAGCTTGTAGCAACCAAGTTGACAGGCAGGACAGAGGGATACCTCACGGTGGGGAAAAGAAATGCCCCTCTATCCAGTGGAGAATGTCGACCTGTATAATAGAAATCCGACCGGGCTCACAGAGAGATAGCACAAGAGAGAATTTGAGGGAAAAAAAGAAGCTAATGTCACCAATGACCATATCCTACAAAGGATTCCACCTAGCTCTGCAGTTAGTTATATTGCTCTTAAGATGGCATGTTTGTGCTTGTAAATCGCATGAACCTTTTAAATGGACTTTAAGCAGGTGGGAGACTCATGACACCCTACATGAACTACAATCTATCATTTCTTCCGGGGCTCCGAACTTTGTTGCAGGAGTATGCAACATGACCCGAGCTCCCTCTTGTGGGAAGCTTTTGAATATAACATCGTTCTATATGTGCCCGGCTTCAAACCCAGGGAAGGCGTACTGTCATTGGCCGGGGCATTATTACTGTGCCTATTGGGGATGTGAAACCATAGCTTTTGGGTTTACCCCAGGAGAAGGACCTGACAAGTACTTGAAGGTCAGTTATGGCCCTTTCGGATGTAAGAAGCCTGCGGCATGGATTCCTGGTTGTGTAGGGAAGGTTGACAAGTGTTGGGGAAACTGCACGCATTTTTATTTCAATGTCACCCAACCTGATGACGTGGGATGGTTGGTAGGAAAAACTTGGGGAATTAGACATTGGCAAGAGGGAACAGACTTGGGAAATTTAATCCAGATAAAAAAGGAGCCGATTCCCCATGATCCCAGCCCGGTGGGTCCGAACCCAGCAATAAATGGAAAATTAGGCGTTAAAGAAGCATATTCAGGTGGTAATAAAAGTTCGGGGAGTACCCTTGAAAACACTACTGGTTCAGGTCAGCAGGTGCCTACTAAAAAATATACGGCATTGTGGGAAGTAATGCAAGCCACCTTTACTGTCCTAAATCATACCTATCCAAATCTCACCGAGGGGTGCTGGCTCTGCTATATGATAAACCCTCCCTTTTATGAGGCCATAGGAATTTCCGCCAAAGCTAGAAGAGTGAACGGAATAAACCCTAAAGAATGCTTGTGGAAACAAGAGAAAGAAGATAAGACCCCAGGAGTAACCTTAGCACAAGTAAGCGGGAAAGGGAGATGTGTGGGAAAAGTGCCTGTGGATATGCAGCATTTATGCAACACAACAACCAACATTAGAGGGGGTAATAAAACAGCCAAATGGCTTTTACCTGCACCCAATACCAAGTGGGTATGTAACACCCTCGGAGTTACCCCTTGTTTGTCCATAGACCATTTCAATGAGAATTCAGACTATTGTATACAAGTACTAATAGTCCCCCGCATATCATACCACCCCAGGGACTATGTATTAGAACATCAGATGACTCCTGAGCACCACCTAGTAAAAAGAGAGCCCTTGACGGTTCTCACTGTAGCTGTATTGCTAAGCGTTGGGGGAGCTGGGATTGGGACCGGAGTAGCCTCCCTGGTAAATCAACAGCAAGGTATGAGAAATTTGCGCATCTCAGTAGACGAGGATTTAAGCAGAATAGAGAAGGCAATAGATGGGCTGGTAAAATCGGTCAGATCATTATCTGAGGTTGTGCTACAAAACAGGAGGGGATTGGATCTACTGTTTTTACAACAAGGGGGCCTATGCGTGGCCCTGCGGGAAGAATGTTGTACGTACGCAGATCACACTGGTATTGTAATAGATACTATGGCAGAGCTACGCAAGCAAATTGAGCAAAGGAAGAAAGAGAGGGAGTCCCAGCAAAGCTGGTACGAGACCTGGTTTACTCATTCCCCTTGGCTCACAACTCTCTTATCCACAATTGCAGGACCTGTAATTTTACTGATTTCGGCGTTAACCTTTGGCCCCAGTATTCTTAATAAAGTAGTAGCCGTAGTGAAGAGCCGTTTAGAAGCAGCCCATTTGCTGATGATTCATACTAAATATGAACCCCTTACAGGGGAGGCGGGTGAAGATTACTTAGAACTTAGCAGGAAAGAACTAATCCGCTTTAACGAACAAAAAGAAGGTTAAAAAAAAAGAAAAAGGGGGGGGAATTGTAAGAAAATGACATTTTTGTTCGTACTGAAATGTTTCAAGAAACAGGCTGAGATAAGAAACAGACTGAGGTCAGTTTGTTCTGTAAATGTGTAACCGCAAAGGCATGTGGGCGGACCTATGCTGCAATGATATGTGCTTGAGAAAATCCCCAGGTTCCAAGGACAACCGTGAGGAGGAGGAGGCGCCTTCGTCCCGCGACCACCAAGAGGCAGAGGAACGACCACCTAGCAACGGGGGGCGCAGGCGCAGATCATACTGGCGCGTATCCGGAAAGACGGCAGGATAAAAGGAGACGGACTTGGGGGGAGCGGCGCGGCTGTTGGCGGAGCGCTGACTCCCCTGCTGTCCAGCGCTGTTTTTGCTTCTGCTCTCATACATAGACTGTAATCAATAAATTTCACTAATTGGCATAGATAGCCTCTTGTGCTCATTCATAACACCGGTGCACACCTCCTGAGGGATCCCTGCACAGCACAGCAGAGACTATCAATACTCCTTTGTGCTTCAAGAGGGATTCCTGCGCCCCTCAGAAGAGACCCCAAAAGAACCCTGTGTGCCTCACGATGAATCCGTGCACTCCTTAGAAGAGACCCCAAAATATCTCAGTGTGCCTCATGAGGGATTCCTGCGCCCCTCAGAAGAGACCCCAAAATATCCCAGTGTGCCTCTTGAGGGATCCGTGCACCCCTCAGGAGAGACCCCAAAAGAGCCATGTGTGCCTCACGAGGAATCCGTGCACACCAATGCAGAAACCCCAAGCCAGCCTTGTGGGCCTCACAAAAGAACCCAGCCTCCTGCCCACCTTCAGAAGGACTCAGCTCCTCTCCAGGCCTTGACGGCAAGCACTAACCCGCCACGTTAATCACGAGGAACTCAAGCCCCGGCCAGCCTTACAGAGGTCTCCCGTCACCTGTATGATCCCAAATCCCCTAAGAACCTCATGAGGAGCCCCTGCCACGTGCCCTGCTTACAAAGGACGCAAAGCCCCACATGTCTTACTGCAAAACCCTGCACCCACAACACCCCCCGCCACCTCGTGGGCCCCATGACGGAGCCCGGTCGTCTGCCAGCCTTACAGGGGTCCCCTCATCACCTGCATGCCATGTAGTAGAGTATAGATTACCAATTAAATGCAATTTTATTTTTGATTCTAGAAATGTAAAAATGTTCTAAGTTTTTCTAAATTCTAAAACTACTTTGAAAAATATGGAACTGTGTGGGAAAAGGGACGAAATATTTGGAGAATTTTCTATGAAAAATATTCCTAAAACTTGAAAAATGAAAAATAAACATAGTAGCTGCTGGTCTCGGGAGCCTGATGCCCGGCTGCTGCCTGCCCATCACTGGCTGTGACCAGACAAGCAGCTCTGCCAGTGCTGGTGGTAGCACACAGGGACCAGGGCTGAAGCACAAAGATGTTGCTCAAGCCCTTTCCAGGCAGGAGGGCTGCACCTTCAGTCCTGGAAAGACAACAGAGGCAGCATCCTCGGGGACAGAGGGTCCTGTTCTGGGGGGTGGCAGCATGTCCCCAGCAATAAGTGGGCAATGCAGCTGTGGAAGGGACAATGGACACGGGCACAGAGATGCATGACAGGTCCAGTTCTCCCTGACTGAAGTCTTTGGCCGGTCTTGTGAAGCAGCAGAGGCGCTCCTGTGGAGAGAGGAGCAGGTGAGGCTCCCGGCTGCCAGTGGCACACTGGGACCCTCCTGCACAGCAGGGCCCAGAGCTGGCAAGGCTCCCCAGCACGGCTGGAGCTGCTGGCACAGCTTGGCCCAGCTGGACAGCTGCCCCTCAAGGCCCCGGCGAGCAGGGGACGGCTCTGGGCAGGCTCCCTGGCCAGGAGCGGGCCCCAGAGCGCGTCTGCCTTTCGAGGGCAATCTCGTCCCCGCTCTTTCTCCTCCCCACCTTGCCTTGCCTCTGCCCTGTGCCCCTGGGGCTGCTCTTGGCCAGGCAGCCTCAGTGGGAGCCAGCACTGGCTGCAGCCCCAGCGGGCCCCCCAGGACAAGGCCCAGCAATGAAGAGGCCAATGAAAGCACTGGGCAGCAGCAGAACCCTCAGCAGAGCTCTTTGGACGACCACGGACCGGCCACAACTCCACTGCAGCCTCACTGGGAACATTCCCTGTCTACATTAGGCTTCCAAAAGAAGCTGTTTGAGGGAATGATGAACAAAACACTCACCGTTTTCTCTTCCAATGCTTCCAAATTCCGGCACAGCATAAAATGAAGACAAGCTCCAAAAGAAGCATGCCTGCCATTAACCCTAGCCAGCAGCCTGTTCCCTGACAGAAACCCGTTCCAATGCCCTTCTGGGAATCTGGAACAGGTGTTGTGGGGCCGGCAGCATCTGTGGGAGCAATGGGGAGCGTGAGCCCGCGCCGTGCTGCACTGCTGAGCTGGCAGCACGGTGGATACGGCCAGGACGTTCTCTGCTTCCCCCAGAGCTGGGGCCTGCAGGTACCTTGCCGCCCCTCGGCACAGGCTGTGCCACCCAGCAAAGCCCGGCCGGCCGGGAGGAGAGCCCGGGGCCAGCGCAGCTGCTTGGGCAGTCGCTGCTTGGAGGGACAGGGGCCAAACCCATCCCTGAGCAGCCCCTGCCAGCCCTGGCCCTCCCTGCCCCGTGACAGCTCCCCCAGCCCCAGGGGACAGAGTCAGGCCCTGTCAGGAGCCAGTGCAGCCCCTGCCCAGTCAGGAGCCAGGGCTGGCTCTGGCCCTGGGCTGGCAGCAGGGCTCCCGCTCGGGGCTGCTCCTGTGCCTTGGGCCTCTGGGCGCTCAGGGCCAGCTGCGGGAGCAGCTGCAGCGGGAGGGGCGTTGGTGCCCGAGTCCCGATTCCCCGGGGTTGGGAACGAGCTCCAGAGGCCTCGAAGCCGAGCCACCTCCAGCTTTGGCTGCTGCCGGGCCGTGCAAGGGCAGGGCCTGGGGGAAGAGCTGCTGCCACACAGCCCCGCCGAGGGCTGAGCCCGGCTGAGCCCGGCACAGCAATTACCTCCTGTGACTGTTTCTGTGCCTGGCATCACCTTCCTTCCTGCAGCAGGGGCTGCCAATGGGCCACTGCTTCTTTGGGGAAACACCTCCTTCTGTCCTGCCTTTTGGTCTGTCACTAGGGAAACAAAAAAGAACAACTGGATCAGGTGGAACAATCACCCATTTGTTTGCTGATATCTTTAGGGCGTCATGCTTAGCAAAAATGGAAATAAGATTCATAAAACATCTGGGTTTTTAGGGCTGGGCCAGGGCCCCCCCTCCTCCAAACAACTGCCAGTGCCGAGCCGAAGTCGGATGAGATTGCCCAGGGTGAGGGCGCACACGTGCATGGTTCTCTCCTGGCACCTGCAGCCATGGCCTCCTGGCCGCGCTTTGGGCTTTGAGCTGGCAGCTCTCCCAGGGGAAAGGCCTTGACCTACCCTCACCATCTCCCAAAGGCGCAATCCTGAACGTGGGTTGGGAAGCCAGATCACTTTTAGCAACAGGTTCAGCTGCAAAGAAAGGCAGGACACAACAGCTCCTGTGACTCTGCTGAAGATTCTCCTTCAGGCCAGAGTGGCAGTGAGTGCCCCTGGTTGATTGGTGCCCTCCAAGGCACTCCCTCAGCTCTGCCTTCCACTCAGCAGCAGGGGCAGGGGGACCACGTGCCTGCGGTGGCCCCACACTGGGATGGAAGGAGCCCCTTGCGGGGCAGCTGGGGGAGAAAGGACTCCCTGGAGCTGCCAGCAGCTCTAAACCCAGCCCCAGCCTGGGCCAGGGCTTGGCAGCAGCAGCAGGAGCAGCTCAGGCTCCCTGGGGCCAGCAAAGGAGCTGCGAAAGGCACAGCCCCGGGGCCCCGGCACCTTCCTTCTCTGCCCTTCTCCGTGGCTGCACAGAGCACCCGGAAGGTCACATTGGCATTGCACATGGGTGGAAGATGGAGAGCTAAATGCTCAGGGAGTGCCTGGCCCATGCTGCAGGTTGGGCTCCCTGGCAGCTGGTGCCAAATGCCTTCCTGCAGAGGCTGGGGAGAAGCTGCAGCCAGGCCAGGCTGGCAAACAGCCCTGCAGCCCGTGAAAGCAGCAGCAGGGCAGCCAGGCCACCATGGATCCATTCCCGCTGTGCCGGGCACGGCGTGCCCAGATGTGCCGGGAAAGGCCCCGGCTGCTGAGTCCTAGGGGAAGGCTGGGGGAAATGCACCCACCTTGTCCTGCCTGCAGCGTTTCCTTCAGCATTTGCCTCATGTGCTCAGATGGCTCGTGCGGTTTCTTGTGTCCTGTAGCTTTGTTGTTTCCTGTTGGAGGACCTTAGAGCAACATAGTTCCATTTCCCAGGAATGGATCCCACAAAGCCAGTGCTCAGCCTGTGGGGTCCGCAGGGACACACTACTCACCCCTGCGACGGGAGCTGGGCTTGCGTGCAGTAACCAGCAAAGGACCTGGGAAAGTCCTCCCTGCAGACACACCTGTAACTCAACAGCCTCAGAAGCTCCTGTCACCTCTGCAGATCTGCACCAGCAGCGCGGATCCGCAGGAGCGCTGAGGGGATGGTGCAGGGCGAGGGCACACACGTGCATGGTTCTGTCCTGGCACCTGCAGCCATGGCCCCCTGGCCGAGCTTTGGGCTCTGAGCTATCAGCTCTCCCAGGGGGAAAGGCCTTGACCTACCCTCACCATCTCCCAGAGGCTCAGTAATGGCTATGGGTGGGGAAGCTGGACCACCTTCACCAACAGCTTCAGCTGCAAAGAAAGGCAGGACAGAACAGCTCCCGTGGCGCTGTAGGAGATCCTCAGGCTCCACCAAGGCTCAGCCCCGGGGCACAGCCCTGGGCCAGCCCCTCCCCTGTCTGCTCTTCTCCGTGGCTGCACAGAGCACACGGAAGCACACACTGGCATTGCACTCAGGAAGAAGATGGACAGCTAAATGCTCCTTCCTCCCACTGACATCGATCCTGTGGAGTCACTCAGGGCTCAAGAAGGGAGCAGGGCAAGGTTTTCAGAATCCTTCAACCTTGACTTAACCTTAATGAAAATGGCGGATGAGTGAACTCTTTGCCACCTTGACCCTGATTATTCTGTCAGTAAAAAGGGAAATTCAGAACTTGCCTTCAGCATTCTCCATGATCTTTAAAGTGCCATTCACCAGCACTTGCAAATGATTCAATTCGTGATCCAAATCTAGAGGGAAGCAGAGACCAGACCCATTTCCATGGTGTGCTGGGATCCCCTTGTGCATTAGGGAACTGGGCACTGCAAGGGGGTCAGGTAAGGCTATGGGATCCAGATTTGAATGGACATGGCCAAAGCTGGACAGGGGCTTGGGAATCTCTGGGCTGGCTCCTGGACACTCTCCACCCTCTTTCCCTGCCCCGTGTAACATTTCTGGAGAGGAAAATGGGGCTGCCCAGGGTCCCCGGGGTCTCTCTTCCTCCCACAAAAGAAACCCTCCCTAAAGCCCCAGGGAAAAGCATCCCCCAGCGCTTCCCGGGGAGCAGGGAGCGCTGTCCCGGGAAAGGGGAACCAGGCTGCCGGCTCACCTGCTCCCCGCGCTTGCAGCGGAGCAGCCTGGGCAGCCCTGGCAGGCAGGGCCACAGCCAGGAGGAGCAGGAGGAAGAGGCGCAGAGCAAGGGCCATGCTGCCTTGCCCTCTTCCAGTCCCGCAGCTCTTGCTGCCACCGCTGTCCTCACACAGCTGTCGCAGTGTCAGCACCACTGCTGCCAGCGCCGCTGCTGCCACAGCAGTTGTGCTCAAGGACTGACTGCTCGGTCGTTGTGGTGCTGTGCAACCACGGGGCTCTGGCACCTCTGTGACCTCAGAGCCTGCTGTGACCTCAGCCTGCTGTGACCCCATTTACTTGTTCATCATCCTCTTGTGTGCAATGCCAGTGTGTGCTTCCGGGTACTCTGTGCAGCCATGGAGAAGAGCAGAGAGGGAAGGTGCCGGGCCCAGGGCTGTGCCCCGGGGCTGTGCCTTTCGCAGCTCCTTTGCCGGCCCCAGGGAGCCTGAGCTGATCCTGCTGCTGCTGCCAAGCCCTGGCCCAGGCTGGGGCTGGGTTTAGAGCTGCTGGCAGCTCCAGGGAGTCCTTTCTCCCCTGACTGCCCCGCAAGGGGCTCCTTCCATCCCAGTGTGGGGCCACTGCTGGCACGCGGTCCCCCTGCCCCTGCTCCTGAGTGGAAGGCAGAGCTGAGGGAGTGCCTTGGAGGGCACCAATCACCCAGGGGCACTCACTGCCACTCTGGCCTGAAGGAGAATCTTCAGCAGAGTCACAGGAGCTGTTCTGTCCTGCCTTTCTTTGCAGCTGAACCTGTTGCTAAAAGTGATCTGGCTTCCCAACCCACGTTCAGGATTGCGCCTTTGGGAGATGGTGAGGGTAGGTCAAGGCCTTTCCCCTGGGAGAGCCGCCAGCTCAGAGCCCAAAGCTCGGCCAGGAGGGCATCGCTGCAGGTGCCAGGAGAGAACCATGCACGTGTGCGCCCTCACCCTGGGCAATCTTATCCGACTTCGGCTCGGCACTGGCAGTTGTTTGGAGGAGGGGGGGCCCTGGCCCAGCCCTAAAAACCCAGATGTTTTATGAATCTTATTTCCATTTTTGCTAAGCATGATGCCCTAAAGATATCAGCAGACAAATGGGTGATTGTTCCACCTGATCCAGTTGTTCTTTTTCGTTTCCCTAGTGACAGACCAAAAGGCAGGACAGAAGGAGGTGTTTCCCCAAAGAAGCAGTGGCCCATTGGCAGCCCCTGCTGCAGGAAGGAAGGTGATGCCAGGCACAGAAACAGTCACAGGAGGTAATTGCTGTGCCGGGCTCAGCTGGGCTCAGCCCTCAGCGGGGCTGTGTGGCAGCAGCTCTTCCCCCAGGCCCTGCCCTTGCACGGCATGGCAGCAGCCAAAGCTGGAGCCGCCTCAGCTTCGAGACCTCTGGAGCTCGTTCCCAGCCCCGGGGAATCGGGACTCGGGCACCAACGCCCCTCCCGCTGCAGCTGCTCCCGCAGCTGGCCCTGAGTGCCCAGAGGCCCAAGGCACAGGAGCTGCCCCGAGCGGGAGCCCTGCTGCGAGCCCAGGGCCAAAGCCAGCCCTGGCTCCTGACTGGGCAGGGCCTCCACTGGCTCCTGACAGGGCCTGGCTCTGTCCCCTGGGGCTGGGGGAGCTGTCACGGGGCAGGGAGGGCCAGGGCTGGCAGGGGCTGCTCAGGGATGGGTTTGGCCCGTGTCCCTCCAAGCAGCGACTGCCCAAGCAGCTGCGCTGGCCCCGGGCTCTCCTCCCGGCCGGCTGGGCTTTGCTGGGTGGCACAGCCTGTGCCGAGGGGCGGCAAGGTGCCTGCAGGCCCCAGCTCTGGGGGAAGCAGAGAACGTCCTGGCCGTATCCACCGTGCTGCCAGCTCAGCAGTGCAGCACAGCGCGGGCTCACGCTCCCCATTGCTCCCACAGATGCTGCCGGCCCCACAACACCTGTTCCAGATTCCCAGAAGGGCATTGGAACGGGTTTCTGTCAGGGAACAGGCTGCTGGCTAGGGTTAATGGCAGGCATGCTTCTTTTGGAGCTTGTCTTCATTTTATGCTGTGCCGGAATTTGGAAGCATTGGAAGAGAAAACGGTGAGTGTTTTGTTCATCATTCCCTCAAACAGCTTCTTTTGGAAGCCTAATGTAGACAGGGAATGTTCCCAGTGAGGCTGCAGTGGAGTTGTGGCCGGTCCGTGGTTGTCCAAAGAGCTCTGCTGAGGGTTCTGCTGCTGCCCAGTGCTTTCATTGGCCTCTTCATTGCTGGGCCTTGTCCTGGGGGGCCCGCTGGGGCTGCAGCCAGTGCTGGCTCCCACTGAGGCTGCCTGGCCAAGAGCAGCCCCAGGGGCACAGGGCAGAGGCAAGGCAAGGTGGGGAGGAGAAAGAGCGGGGACGAGATTGCCCTCGAAAGGCAGACGCGCTCTGGAGCCCGCTCCTGGCCAGGGAGCCTGCCCAGAGCCGTCCCCTGCTCGCCGGGGCCTTGAGGGGCAGCTGTCCAGCTGGGCCAAGCTGTGCCAGCAGCTCCAGCCGTGCTGGGGAGCCTTGCCAGCTCTGGGCCCTGCTGTGCAGGAGGGTCCCAGTGTGCCACTGGCAGCCAGGAGCCTCACGTGCTCCACTCTCCACAGTCGCGCTGATGCAGCTCCCGCACCCCGGCCGAGAAGGCATGACTCTCCCTCGCCCCCAGGGAGCTCAGAGACCGGCGGCTTTGGCAGCTCTCAGCTGTGGCCTCCGCAGCAGCAGTTGCCCAAGAAAGCAGAGCACCAGCACGCCGTGCCTCCCCCACGGCCCCCCAGCCCGGCCGTGAAGCGGAAGCCTCCCGAGATCCCCCCACCTCCTCCCCTCCCGAGCCCGCCGCCCTGGTCCGGCTAGGACTGGAACTGGGCCAGGCTCGGCAGGGCATGGGCCACCAACAGCTTTGGGCACCTGCTCTCCTTTACAAATGACACCCGTTACCTATGGACAACAGCCAGAGTCGGTTTGCATCCTGTCCTACCTTCAACAGGAAGGGCTGAAGATTCTTCCCTGCCCTGTCTCATCCTTTACCACTTTGATTTTCATACAGCTGGTTGCTGGCTGCATCTGTGAAAGACTTTAGAAGCACTGCATTTTTACCCCACCTGTCAGGGGAAAAAAAAATAAAAGAATTAATCAGTTTAGACTTTGTTTTTAGTGTGGTTGGGCCACTCACATTTTGAGCGATTAATTTTCCATGGTACTTCTGATGGAGTAAGGGTTCAATTTAGTAGCTTAGAATTGAAATCATAGGAATGATTTCTAAACTGTATCGGGGGTTGGTGGTGGCCAGAGCAGGCAGGTAGAAGGAACAGGCCTGGACCTGCAGGACAGCCAGGCCGTGGGAGTGAATGATAGCCCCGTTACAGTGATTGTCCTAACCAGATCAAGCATGGTCTTCAGCAAATCAAGCATAGTCTTCAGTAGGTCAAGCGAAACTGCACCTGTGTGGGAATGGGAACTAGAATGGAACAATATAAGTTTAATAATTAATGTGGGGTGGGGGAGAGTAGAAGGGGTTATAAGCTACCGATTCGGGTGTATCGTTGAAGCCCAGATCTGGGGTCTCACCCCGGGGCTTCCACGCGCTTCAACAAAACACCTTCATATACAATCAATTCTGATTGTGTGTGGATCCTGACGCTAACACTTCTTCCCTTTTCCTTACTACCCATCAAAAGTTCATCTGGACATTAAAATCACCAGAATTCCTGAGATTTACCTCAAAGCCCTGAGGGGAATCTAGCACAAAATATTCTCCCTGTGTACTGCACAACAAGAACTATCCAGAGCAAAGTACATTGCCAGCTGAGGCTTGTGGAACTCCCAGAATACTGAGCCTGCAGAGGAGGTGTCGCCGAAGAGCAGGACGGGAACGAAAACGACTCCAAATCAAAGGCAAAGAGAATGAACTCTGATTTATTTTAAATGCACCGCTGTATTTATAGAGAACATCGTGCGGACTAATTTCATTGGTCTTAGAGTGAAACCATCTCACATTGTTATAAACGCCAATCACTTGGTTTTTAAAATTTTAAAAGTTTAATAATAATAAAATAGTTATAAAAATAGTAATACAATTAGAGTAATGAAAATTTAGAGTTAGGACAATTACAAGACAATAAAAAGCAAAGAATTACGGATATCCGGATGCTCTCGGGCACTTAAGCCCGATAAGCATGCCTTGTGAACAAAGGAATAATCTTTAAAAGCAATAGCCTGTTGCATATTCATACATCACACACATGATGCGTAAATTCCTTGCAAATTAAGAACTTTTCTGGTTTTTGTCAACTTCTTCCCCTTAATCCTGGTGGTTCCATAAAGACGGAGAGAAGGTGGAAGAATGTTTGTCTTTTACGATAAGGAGGCAGTAATTCTTTATGGGCCCCCATCATTGTCATCTCTGTGTGAAGAGTTTCTTCATTATCTCATCTCTTGCTTGAGCTAGTAAAAAAAAAAAAACCCACATACATAGGCTCTATTTTAACTACAAAACTACATATACCATACTATTAAAATGTTAATACAGCACTTCTAATCAATATAACATAATACATATAGTATTCAATTTAATATTTGCGAAAAGCCAATCACAAAATATGCATTTTTCACAATCCCGACTCTTATTCTTTATAAATCATTTGGCTTGAGCAATATTTCTTATCTAATTGCATTCTTTAGACTATGTTAGTAATCAAATAAATGAAGGGATTAAACGAGGAAGAAACATCAGAGCAGTTGTAAAACATCCAAGGAAGAATCTTAATTTCTTCCACTATCCATTCTTCAATACATTACCCCATCAGTTAGTTTTTAACATTGTTTTCCCACTTTTGGACCGGTATCTGGGTTATTTCTTTAATTCTAATGCCTGAGCTGCTTTGTTTGTTATCTTCTCTATGACTGCTTGGAGTCTTATAATACGATTCAGTATCTAATTTGGGTTTAATACAGAGGTAGATTGCTGTGCTGGTTTCACCTTTTTGTTTACTAATGGCCTTTTTGCAAAATCTTGGACTGTATTCCTGAAATCAAATGTAAAACAAATCCATCTCTCTCATTTTGGACATTCAATGCCCCATCTATTACCACTTTTTCTTAAGTTCCTTGTAATTCAATCTTTTTCCCCTTTTTTTTTTTTTTTTTTTCTTTTTTTTGCAGGTACTCAGTTTGGATGGGTTATAACAGTGGCTGTTGACATGGGCGTGTGTAACAAAAAGGAACTTTGGTTTCTTTCCATGTAATATTTGTTTTGTAGCATTTGTGACACAATCTTGCCAGTATCTCAGAAGGTAAAAGACAACAAATGAGAGACAGAAACAGGAATAACAGAGGTCTGGTATGGCTTATACCCCCACCTCCCCTGCCTATGGAGTTGCTTCCCGTAGCAGGTATGCGTGATCTTCTCGGTGGCGAGTACAGTGGTCAATCCAGGCTTGCCCTCTGTTTCCTTTGTTACTCTTTTTACTAAATATTTTTAGGCAAGTCCTTTTCAACACTCCTTAGCTGAGGTTTCTTACCATTCCTCAGGTATCTCTCAGTCAACAGGCACTGATAATTCCCATCCACAAAACAAAGTTATTACCTCAGTTGCTTTGAGTTCTATCTGTATAGGGGATAGATTCAGTACTCAATACCTATTGCAATGAGAACATAGATTTTGTGAGCTTCAATACCAATTATTCTCATAATTTGAACATTTACTTATAACCCAGTTAGCGTGTCCAGCACTGGGATGAATCAAATAAAGTTTACAGTATAATACTAATGGTAATTTCCCTTCTTCCCTGTACAAGTCACAGGCTAAGGCCAGAATGTGAGAACTCTGATTAAAATAATCTTGATCTTCCTGTTTGAAGTGGCAATGTTCCTCTCCTAAGGAGGCGTCGGAGGCGTCTGAGGGCTTATTTAGGCAGTGCTTAAAACCAGTGATGTAAACTTTGCTTTATTTCTCAGTTAGGTGTTATTCTTTGTACCTTCCTTGGTTCATTTGGGTTTTCCCAAACCATTACCACCCAGTCCCAGTTGAAAGTCAATTTGATATCACCCGGTTTAGATGTGATAGTCCATTCTTCAAGGTTCTTCACAAGTTCTTTGATTTTGCTGTCGTGAATTCACCCTCTTTCCGTGGTTCAGATTGCTGCTTTAGTGGTACCTGGAAAGGACTTCTTAATAACACAGTGTTAAAAGAAAGACAATACTGCATTAACTTTTACCATTAGTTTTCTTCAAAACTTTCTGGGTTTAACTAAAAGCTTTTTCTACAGCCGCTTCTTCTTCTTGTGTCCAGATGTTTTAATAGCTGCAGAGGCCAATTCTTCTTCTTGTGAGCTATAAGTAGTTAAATAGAAAGACCAGGCCAATTTTAACACCACATGTATCACATCTCTTGCTTTTTACTTTTTGGGCAACATTTAACCCATTCTTCAGAACAAAAAGCCTCCTCTTCTTAACAACAAAAAACCAGAAAGAGAAAAGAGTTCTTGCTTAAACAAATAAATCACTTTGTGAAAGTCAGCTATCTCTGCCTTGATCTTATCTCTAGTGGTAGTCCCTTTTATTTATTTATTTATTTATTTATTTTTTAACAGTCTTGCATTTAACTCTGTCCTTCGCCTGCCTCTCTCTTTTTTCTCTCCCTCTCTTTCTCTCTCTTCACATTTTAACATCCACATTCCAGCATCAGTCCACCTTCTAACATCAGTCCACATTCCAATGTCTCAGAGAGGTAAGTCTGCCAATCACCCCTCCCCCTTTTTCAACTTCTTTACAAATTAAATTACTTTTGTTATGTGCGTTCTGCAAGCATGCAATTCATGGCACTCTCCACCAAGGCTACTAGCCACTCACAGCTGACACAGTACTAAAACTAAAGACTTGTTTTTTCTAACACAATTTTTTTCCATTCACAAGCTCAAAAAGGTTGTAGGAACAAGGTAAACAACAACTTACTTCCAAAGTGACCCTACCTGCACCAAAAAATTTAAGACAATGCTAGTTAGTGCAATGCAATTTGCAACGAAGCCAAGGTATGATTTGGGAAGGGCATCTGAGGACACAGAGCATGAGTTTTACAAATCCATATTTTGAAGAGAGAATGGACAAAACATGAATACAGTGGGGGGAGACAGAAAGTAAGGAATTTGTCTCTGCAATACCTTCTCTTTGACTGCTAGGAAACGCTGTTCAAAGAGGCTCCTGTGGTAGAAACAATAATTGGATGGCAAGAGGCACTCTTGAATTTAAGCTTTAATGTCACAATAGGAAACAGCACCTGAGCACTGCAGTGGTGAAGCACCCTGCCTGCAAACTCACTAGAGGCAAGCTACTGCTGCCACGCTGCAGGGCTACCTGCAGCACAGAGGGAATCACGACCAAGCCCTCCTTGCAGGCCTGGGTAAACCACACAAGGAACCCACAACTTCTTCATAGCTGTCTAACTCATTCCAGAAATAAAACTACAGCAAGCAGAGGTTCCCCCCCACCATCTTTTTTTTTTTTTTTTTTTTTTAATGTGTGTGTGTCACACACCTACAGCGATGCTGAAAGTAACAAATTAACAGCTTACATTAGAAGATACTGAAACCTTTTCTTCATCCAGCTTTGTGTGTTCCCATTTATATATGTAGCCATCTCCAATTCTTAGGTCAAAAAAAAAGAGCCCTATTTTTCAGAAGTGCTATGCATGAACAACTCTAGCTGCTGTTCTAGGTGCACTACAAGTAGTCAGCACTTCCAGAAACACAAACAAAACAAAAACTAACTAATAAAGCAAAACACATTTGGGTACACGTAAAAGGACAGGCTGGAAAAAAAATGTTTCCCATTGACCTGCTAAGCAGCAGGTGTTACCTTTAGTTTAACTTTACACACTGAGAACCACTTGATTGAACAGCCTTGCATCGATTCAAAATAAATTAAAAGTATGTTTGGCTATGTCACAGCTGTAAACTAGTTTTTCAACCTTAGAGTATAGCAAGTTACAAATTTTAAGATGAAAAAATCACAATGCAAATTGGAAGAAATAATTGAAACTACTTGGACACAGTAAAGGGAAAAGAATTAGCTGAATTAACAGCTCAATGGAGACATTTGCTCAGTATGAAGCATCTTCCCCTATTTCCTTCTCTAGCCCAAACTTCCTTGTTAAATTTTTTTTTTCCTTGTTACTTTTACAGTATCTTTGCTCACATTATAATATTTTGGAATATTTAACAAACAGGTTCTTTTTTGCCCCTGTGTCTACTACAAATTCTAATTCTTTTTCTTGGGGACCCACTTTTAAAGTTATCACAGACTCTAGATGGTATTTGTCCTTTAAAAAAATAGAGCCTCTAACATCCCTATTCTTCTTCTCTGCTCATCTCTCAGAAGATTTTCAGATCTGTTGCTCTCTTAGGACAATCTTTCTTATAATGTCTTTTGCTCTTACAGTAAAAGCAGACATTCCTGGAATGCTCCTCAGACTTGGTTTGTTTCTCACATCAGTCTCCGGATCCATTCTGGAACGTTGCCTTATATTTCTCCCAAGTCTGTCCAACCATTCAGTTGGATCCTCCCCTTTCCCTTGTTGCGCCTCAAAAGTCCTTTCAGCATTTTGCCCTCGAGATGATGCCCCTTTTTTTCTCTTGATTATTAAATTACAATTACCAGGGGAACGCAGCTCAGGGGAGCATGGGCAGGGTTCGCTGCCGGAACCGCCAAACGAGGGGGCATTTCCAGGGGATACCAGCCGGGAGCGTGGTTAATGGCGGCAGGGTCAGCTGTTCCCAGCAGAGGCGAAGCAGCAGCGGCGGTGCCCAGCGCAGCTGGCACAGTCTCAGAGTCGCTGGGGATGGGGCAGAGGAAACAGCCGCAGGAGGAGCTGTCAAGGATGGGACAGACGGGACGGACGGGACGGGCGAGAGCCCGCCAGGCGCGGCCGGCAGAGCGACCACGGACCAGCCGGGCGGGATGGGGGCAGGGGCCGGTTGGGCAGCCGCGAGCAGCGAGACCGGGACTGGTACAGAGGCTGCGGGTGGCGAAACAGGCACCGGGACAGGCGCCGGCACCGGGGCCGGCGGAGCTGAAGGCAGCAGCTCGCTGGGACCCGAAACCGGTGCTGGGGCCGCAGGCGGTGCAGGCGTGAATGGGAAGGGAGGAGGCAAAACCTGCAAAGGATCCCATTCTTTTTCTTTTCCTCTTTTTTCCTCTTGCTCCCCTCCCTTCTCTTTCCCTTTTTTCCCTTCTTGTTTTGTTTCGGGGATTTCTGATACCTTAAAGATTTCTATTTTCCTAAGATCCCCTGTCCAACACGTGGCAGATTCTTCTGAATTAAACGATTCCTTTGAGTTTACAAATACATTTAGAGCCTGACAAATCCATCTTTCAAAAGAACCATATCTAGGCCAATAAACATGGTCAGATCTTAGTTCTTTTGTTTGGCCATTCAAGCATATAAAATTGTATCATCTTTACTTTGTCCTTTTTTCTTGCACAAGGGCTTTTTTTTCCCCTGTTGGCTAACATAACTCCCAGGGGACTATCTTGGGGTATCTCTATTGATAATTTCTTACTCCTTTTTTTTCTTTCCTGTATTTTCCTTACTGGATTTCTGTCCCATTTTTCAAGATCTTATCTACTCACCCCCTGCCTCTGTTTTTCACTTTCCTCCCCCTACCCAAATACCACTTTTCCTGCGACTACACTCTCAAAAAAAACCCTCCTTTTTCTCACACCACCCCTCAACACAACACACTTTCCTCCAAGGAACTACAACAAAGCTTAAAATAAACAATCTGCATTACATATACTTTCATTCGTCCCCATTCACTCAAGTTTATTTTTCACTTACTCACACACACAACAAAACAACCACAACAACAAGGTACCTTTTATTTTTCAACACACCTATTACACTTTTAGGTGTCCCTGGCCAGTCCCAGTGTTCTTGGATACCCCTCAATCCAGCTGTGCTGTTCCCAACCCCAGATTCTCTCGGGTGTACCCTCACTCCGGCAAAATTTTACTCAGTCCTGGGTGCTTTCGAAGATTAATATCTCAACCCAGCAGCAACCCTGGGTGCTCTTGAAGATTAATATCTCAACCCAGCAGACTTTTATTCCACCCTGGGTGCTCTTGAGGATTAATATCTCAACCCAGCAGCAACCCTGGGTGCTCTTGAGTATTAATCCCTCAACCCAGCCCATTCAATTCTACCTAGCAAAAAAAAATTTAAAGGCCCCTTTTTACCTTCTTATTTTCCCCAATGGATTATACCAGGAACACCCTCGGCTTCTTCTCTCCAAGGGGTCCCACTCCTTCCCCGAGACGCAATCCTAATTTTCCCCAGGGGGATTCTCTCACTCTTTTATCATTCTCTTCATCTCTGTACTGGCCGCTTTTCTCGCGAAAAAGACGGAAACGCAGCATAAGAAACGCCGCAATCTCTTAGCATGTCTGGGGTACCCAGCCCGCCTCTCGTTCACACACATTCATCCCCCCCTTATCCACCCCATCCCAACAAATACTTACCTATCCCTTGTCCTTGGGTCTTTGTTCTTCACGTACACTTTGGTCATAGGGGCTAATTTCCGCGGTTTTAGGGAATCCTTTCCCTTTTCTTTGTTTTATTGTCTCCTTTTGTCCATCGGATCGGAACCTGCATCTGTCGGTAGCACCAGGGGAGCACAGTTAGGCCGCCTAATCAGGGCAGGACGCGTCTCCCTCACTCTGACTCTCCTAAGGCACTGGCAGAGAGGTGAACCATCCTCTGCTACCATTTGTAATAAACGCCAAACACTTGGTTTTAAAATTTTAAAAGTTTAATAATAATAAAATAGTTATAAAAATATTAATACAATTAGAGTAATGAAAATTTAGAGTTAGGACAATTACAAGACAATAAAAAGCAAAGAATTACGGACGTCCGTTGCTCTCGGGCACTTAAGCCCGATAAGCATACCTTGTGAACAAAGGAATAACCTTTAAAAGCAGTAGCCTGTTGCATATTCATACATCTCATACATGATGCATAAATTCCTTGCAAATTAAGAACTTTTCTGGTTTTTGTCAACTTCTTCCCCTTAATCCTGGTGGTTCCATAAAGACGGAGAGAAGGTGGAAGAATGTTTGTCTTTTCCGATAAGGAGGCAGTAATTCTTTATGGGCCCCCATCATTGTCATCTCTGTGTGAAGAGTTTCTTCATTATCTCATCTCTTGCTTGAGCTAGTAAAAAAAAAAAAAAACCCACATACATAGGCTCTATTTTAACTACAAAACTAAATTTACCATACTATTAAAATGTTAATACAGCACTTCTAATCAATATAACATAATACATATAGTATTCAATTTAATATTTGCGAAAAGCCAATCATAAAATATGCATTTTTCACAACATCATTGGTGTGCAGTGAATGACGCACGGTGGCAGAACATATCTATGAACAATTTGAACAACAAGATAGATGAGAGAATTATTTACATTCTTTCCCAACTGTCTCCCAGGCTCTCGCCTGGTTAGAAAACCTTCTCTTTTTCTCTCTGACTGAACTGAGAATATCCACCTTTCCTCTGTTTTGTTTACACTGGGGCCTCGTACATCCATGCAGGGTAAGTAACTTGAATGCATACTAATTTTGAGGCACATTGCTAGACTCAGGATCATCAGGACCCCCACTATGAAAACTCCTCTGCCTCTGCCTTCGCCCACCGGCTTTCCACCAGCGGCGGGGTAAACCATCTTCTCAGCAGCAGGAATAGTCTTTTGTGGTTTTGTACCTGGATCGAGCCGCATACCTCTGTTTAAAGATGCCCTACCTGGATAGTTTGACTGAGTCTGACTGCAGGATACTTTGTTTAACCCTTGGCACTCAACAGTAATGATTTTGAGCTTTTTACTTTAATTTTCCCCTCAGCCCATTTTGGAATAGGCAAAACCACACCCAGGAGTCTACTTTCATTATACCCAGACGAGTGGCGAGCCCTAAAACATGGCTAGTCAGGCACATCACACAAGCCCTTTGGCCAGAATCTCTTTATAACAGTGTACCAGCCAAACCGCATCACAGTATTCACACTTAAAATGCACAAAGGGACAACAATCACAACCTGGTGGTTCAGTGCACCTTATCAGATCACTATCAGTCATTTACTTGGCCAGCACAGGGTTAACTTCAGGTCTCCAGGGGGAGAGGTGACTTCTTCCTCAGGTGTCTCTTCCTGGTGCTCGATCTTCTTTACTCCAGGTATCCAGGCTTTTTCTGCTGTCTGAATTGCTGTGTCTGTGGTTAAAAGGACAATAAAAGGATCTTCCCAGTGAGGGGTGAGGGGGGCTTCCCTCTAGGCTTTTATAAGCACTTTGTCTCCAGGTTACGTATAGAGAACTTTAAAGGGGTGCTCTGTGTCACCATCTTCTGTTTTTACAATTCTTGTCTTTTTTATCCCATGTTTTCTAAACAAATTTTAGTTTGCATGTTATCTCAGATATAAATACAAGTCCCCAGAAACTGGTCTAACTGGTCTGACACCTCTAAGGGATTATCTATCAAACTGCCCATCTCTTTTCTGAAGGCTCTGATGTCCCCGGATGTTAAGTGGCACATTGATGGAGCTAGTAACTCCCGGTGTGGCTGGAATTTTTCTCAATGGGAGTAGATTGTGTCTCTTGACATGTACTACTGGGACTGCTTCTGGTCTCCTAATAGCTTCTAGGATTTGATTTTTTTTTAATTCCTCATGAACCAACCCTCGTCTACAGGTGCTGATCAAGCTTCTTTTTTCCCAAATTTTCCAAAGGTGTGGACCACCCCAGAAGTGTATTGAGAATCAGTAAAAATCGCCCCTCTCTTCCTTTTTTAACTTTTTAAGTGTTTGTAAAACTGCATACAGTTCACAAACTGGTGCTGAACAACTGGCACCTAGGGGTCTCGACGCTACCACTTTTCCTGACTTCCCATCTACTATTGTATACTCTGACTTCCTTTTCCCTTCTATAAGCCTCTGCAATTTTACCACTTTTATAGAAATTTCACCTTCTCACTATACCCTTCAAAAATCTACCGTCCATCCTCTTCTTTTTCTTCCCCCCTCATGATCCTGTGCCCCAGACACCTGACCTTTGGCTTGGCAACCCACAACTTAGATTCTGACACCTCCAATCCCCTTCTCTTTTCTTGTATACTTTAGAATCTCCCTCCAAGAATCCTTTCCAGCAAGTAATACACTCCACTTCCTCTGAACCAGGGCTCCCCTGGCCACATATCTGCTGATAAATTACACAAACACCCACTTCCACTTTTACACTAGGGCCACTTTAAGAACCCCTATTGTAATTTCCTCTCTGGCCAATGTTCTATCCTATAACAAATCATCCTCACTTGATCCAACTTCCAGCCCTTTAGCCCTTTCCCACTTACTCCAGCCATCTAGCACATTACCCAGGGTGGCCTCTAGGAGGAATACCCCCACTCTTCTTCCTTGGCTGTCCTCCTTTGCCTACTGTGGGTCTGACCCAAGATGATTCCCAGCCACTATAAGCTTTCGGGCTGGTAAAAAAAAAAAAAAAAAAAAAAACAAAACACAAAAAAAAAAAAAACAAAAAAAAAAAAAAAAACACAACAAAAAAAAATCAGAAAACAAAACTCAAAACTGCCCACTGCCACTTGGCCCCTTAAAAAGTTCTCCTCTTGAACAGTTTCTGGAGAACACACAATCATTATTTTCTTCAGTAGGAAAATCTACCCCATCATTCCATACAAAAAGAAGGTAGCCAATCTGCTCCACAGCCTAAAATCCCTTTCTTACAGAACGGGGAAAGAACATGTATCTACATTGCTCCTACTGTGATGTGCTAATGCTTAAATTATTAGGAGCAAGTTGGCACATCTTCCAGGTACAGCTATTACCCAGTTCAACTCAGCTTCCTCTGGCTGGGGTAGCAAATTCTCTCTACCACAACTGAGATGTGTCCTAATACTCTATAAAAATGCTACAGTAACCTTTGTCAGACAGCAACACGGCAGCACTCCTGCTTCAGAAGAGCATTGCACAGCCTGTCAGTTTTCCCATCTCTCTGGAGACCATTCTGGTGAGGTCAAAGGAAGCTGTAGATACACCCTCAGCTATGCTCATTACTGGAACCAAGCAACAAACGCTACCTGGACTGTTGTGCTCTTCATTCATCCAAGGGAGGAGTCTAAAGCTGTTCAACAGCTCTAACAGCAATGTGGAAAAATGAAGACTGATTATGGGAAAAGAGGAAAAAGCCCCCCCACACCTTTTTTTTTTCCTTTTTTTTTTTTTTTTTAGCAATACAACATTATTGTTGTTCATGTTCAACTGAAAATGCTGGACACTTTTCACTAATCTAAAAGTCTTAGGATAAGTGACTATGCTCTTCAAAACGGTGCAGAATCAATTCAACCCAGCTAAAACACCATAAAGAGAGAAGAAGCAAGGAGAATGGGTCCTACTACTGACAGTACTGCCTCTGGTCATCTGAGAGGCCTGCTGATAGAAAAGAGGTCTCCTAGAAGTCCAGCCACAGGCAGAAACATAACTGCCATCAGGTCCTTTACAAAGAATATAGGCACCTTTTAAAATCTTATGAAAAGTTATCACTGACTTGTGAAGCTCATCCTGAATTAAGGGCAAGCCACTATTTGTTTATACAAAAATTGCTCCTTGTGGGTCCAACCTGAACCAGTCACAGATGGAAGCCTCATGACAAGTGAAGAGGTCTACTGACTGCAGCACATCATGCAATGGACCCAGCAAAGGGCCAACAGAGTGCACAGTTAGCATGATTTTGTACTGAACATACTCAAGAAACACCTGAAGAGCTGATAATTTGGCAGCCCCTCACCCTCACAGGAATGATGCTGTAAAAAGGATAAGCACATTTCCAAAAAAACCCCAAAACCACTGAAAAACAAATTATTTTTGCAAAGTCAGATAATAAAAGACCCCTCAAACACCAGGGTCACTGATCTTAAGTTCAGAGAGATGCCAAAACACAGTTTAATCCCTGCAGCAGTTAACAGTGTGCTGACATTTGAATGAGGCCGCACAGGAACTGACAGGAAAATTGGGAAGGCCCTTTGTCTCAGAGTGCAGGAAGGCAGCAGTTTCTAACACAGTGCAGTCAACTGTGCAACTGTCAACCAGAGCAAATCCGGCACCTGCAGAAAACATGCCAGAAACAGATAACAAAACTCCTGTTCTAGAACAAATACTATGCATAGGAGCTCCTGAACGTCACTGAATACTGTCAGAGGTGAGTGGCAAAACCTGCTGCAGGTGAACAACAGAGTACACTGAGTTGGAAAGGACACACGGGAATCTATAAAAGCCAACTCTTGGCCCTGCCCAGAGCAGCTCCAAGAACCAACCCCAAGAGCACCACACCAAACAAATCCAGCTGTTTCCTACTAGGTCATCATTTTAGGATGAAGCTGTTGAGCCAGGTGTTTGCAACACAGGTATAGCATCTGGCACCTAAAAGGTCCATTTAAGTTCTACCAGTAGTCTGGGGACAAAGCCTGGATGCCGGCACCTTTTCCCTGGAGGGAGAGTGGCAGATTGAGACAAGGAGTGCATTTCTCAGTAACACACAGCTAGTGTTCATCCTATGAGAAGTTAATACCAAATTAACTCTGACAGAACAGAGGCAAGTTTGTTAAGGCTCTGCCAGCTCTTCTACACATTTGCTCATAGCACATCATTTCAGAGGGTTATATACAAACTCAGATGCCAAAGTGCAGTTTCATTCTTATCGCCTGCACTAGATTAACTGCAGCTACCAGACCCAGGTCTTAACAGATCTTGGTTTTATCAAGCCAACTATCCCATTCAGCAGAAAGCAATTTAATACCCTGAGACCAGGAGTTTAGGACATGGTAAAAAGGGGGAAAAAACCAAAACAAACCAAAAACCACAAAAAAAAAAAAACTTATACAACAAGCAATTTTGCTAACATCTCCTTACTGTAACTCTTTGCTGAGTTCTAGAAGGAATCAAAAAAAATTTTAACCGGCACTGTACTTATGCCTGTTTTTTGTTCAAGTTTACAAGCCTACTAGCCTCGCAGCGAACCGATCTGTGGATTTTTGGCTGATAATGAGCTCTCTTACCTTTTCCTTTCTGTACTTCCAAAGTCCTGGACCGAAGAGGTTTACCAGTTCTCGAACACTCGAGAACGCACCCTCCCTCCCCGGTCCGCCCGTGATCGAACCCCTGAACTCCCCGAGTTGCAGGCTTTATGTGTGAAATGAGTTTTCCCGGTTCCGTCCGCTTCCCCCGCGACCGACCACTTTTCTCGCAGGATAGTGAAACTGCGATCTTGGGTCCGCACTCGTCCCGTGACAGTGTCACGTCTCACACACATGCTCGATCACCCCTCACTCAACCACGCGATACTTACGGTCCTTTTTCCCGCATGGATTCTTCGTGCACGTAGATTTTTATGAGTGAAAAAATTAACCACGGCCTCAGAGATTCTGCTCCAAGTTCCCGAGAGCTCTGGGCCCATTTTATCCCCCTTTTTTGATAGTGACTCAGGCTCTGAGTTCAAAATCTGGTTGGTTCCACGGGACTCCCCAATCCCGTCTTGCAGCAGTCAGAGGCCCTGCAAGGCCTCCCTGGCGGTTACCCGCCTAAGACAAGAAATGCAGAGTCATGTTGAGTGGACCAGAGTAGCCCCCCTTCCGTCTTCGGACCCTTGTTATCTCTCTGTAAGGCTATAGGTCGTATTCTCCTCGGCCCTGGCCATTGGACAGTTTCCAACACCCCAGTAGCCTACATAAACCCCCATCTCTGCCCAGTTCAGGGGAAGAGCTGTCGCTGGAACCCTTCAAAGGACCCTGATAATATAGACACCTCTGCGGAACTCTACACAAGCTTCTCCTCTCTCAATCCCTGCGTCTGCCGAGGCACCTTTGTGAGCTCAGAGCTGAAATCACTAAGATCTGAACTCACAGAGCTGAAATCACTCAATAGTGCTCGCTTAGGTTGCTTGCGGCTGGGAGTTAGCCCGAGGGACCCAGGGAGGTTGTGCCTCATCAGCACAGCGCTATCCGGGACACCTACAACGACAGCTGCCCGGGGGGCCAGACGGACAAAAAAAGGGTTTCCCTGGACCCCCAAATCAGATGCCCACATTCTCCACCAAGATTGTTATAAATGAATGCTCCAATTTATTAACTAAAGAAAATTTGTCAAATGGTCCAAATATAAATTTAGAGAATAACAATGAAAAGCCACTATCAAAAAAGGACAGTGCCGAGCCCGGGATCGGCGCTGGGTAAGACACAGGTCTGACCACTGCAGCATAGGGTCCCCTATGTTCACCCCGACTGTTCTGTCTGAGCGATTTTCATAGGGTTTTTCTTGCCTGAGGCAAAGTCCCTTTCTTCTTTTCTGGGCTGCACCTATTCATGTGCTGTTCCTTCACTGTGGCAAGTGGAACAGAACCCTCCTGGAGAGTGATGATCACCCATGATCCTGTTCCCGGAGTTCTGTATTCAGATGTATCTCTCTGATGGTTCTGGTTATCTCACTCTCGGCTACTTATCGTGTGTTCTTCACCCGGGTGTTCCTTGGACCACCTTGGGGAAGCACCCATCTCCGAGCTGGCCACGTCCATTTGTTTGCAATTTAGGTCCTTTTCTCCCTGCTGCCAGCTGTGGTTTTGAAATACTGTGAAGCAACCTTCCCGTCCCCGGCTGGGGTGCTTAAAAATCTTACAGGAATATTTCTTACCAATATAACATATTTCATACATCTATTGCTCACAAGCACGAATTATCTAAAATACAGATAACAGAAGAGTGAGAACACTATCTCAGATCCCCTGGCTACTTTGATGCCAGAGGCACTTCTTATCTCTCCTTTCTTATTCTCTGTCCCTCCTGTAGTTCCTCTGCCCATTTGTTGCTCTTGGATCTCTGCCTCCTTCACCTGACTTTTATCTTTTTCTGGATTTGTGGGGATGTTTGTGTTGGTTTTGTTGTTTTCCTGGTGGTTGTTGTGTTTGCCTGTTTTATTTGGTCACAGTTTTGCTTTTGCTTTTTGCTTTTTAGGTTTTTTTCCATCCATTTAACAGCTGAAATCAGCTTGTGATTTGTATTGTGAAGTTTTGATACACAGGTGTTGCACATAAAGGTTGCTTTTGTTTTTAAAGTCATCTCAGACACAGAGCTGCAAGCCCCTGTGATTTGAGACCGGAGTGCTCTCAGACAGCAAGTTGTGCATGAATAGGAAACTTGTAGTTCCCATCACCATTACACATGGCAAAATGTAAAGCGGTTGGAATGGTACCAATTCTAGCCTTTCTTTTGCCTTCTTTTGCTGCCATGCCGTAAAACCGTGTCAGATTCATCAAGGAGCTCAGTTCTGCCAGGATGGGGTGTGCAGGGATGATCCCTCAGCTCGTGTGTGCACCTGCTGTGCACCAGGCCAGACAGGTGACTGCCATCCACAGCCAGCCTCTGTCTGCAAAGGGAGCAGGGAGCTGCAGCTCTGAGGAACCCAGGGCTTAGGGAGCAAACAGACCAAGTCCCTAATTTATATCAGTTCCTTCACTCAAGTATTTTCTGCTGATCGATTTTTATCTTCCTGCCCAGAGCTGCAAAAAAAGCACGCTGGCAATTTGCTTTAGCTATGAAGTGAAGAGACTCTTCTCAACAGGTTCCACCTCTTCTTCTTCTTTGAATTAAAAGCAGAGCAAAACTCTTCTGTTGGTCGCATCAAACCAACATAAGTTTCATGAGTCTGTGAAAGACATAAGTGTGTAAAAGTTATTTCATTTTATAGTACTTACTGTTTTCTAATTCAGCTATTGGGCAATTATGCCATCATTCACTATACACAATAACTGGAAGAAGCAGTGGAAATGAATTTTTTTAAAAAACTAGGCTTAAAAAAAGTCAAGGAATTCCATAAAGAAAACCAAATACTAGAATACAGTAATTTAAACTGTTCAAAGCCCCTTGATAATGGAGCCCTGAACCCCAGTCATGTGCAGTGCAGCCTCGGCGGTCCCTTTGAGACCAGAATTGCCAAGGGTCAGGGTGGGGATGAGCCTTCACCCAAAACTGGCTCCTAGACTGAGTGGGAATCAATCCAGAACAGGGCTCACACAAAGAGCAAAGCCTCAAGGCCAAAGCCAAACCTTCATCAGGTTGGATTTGTTTAAACACAGAACTGGAGCAAACTTGCTTGTCCGGTAACATCACTGTTACCATGACACTTTACATGAGCTACTAAATAAGCACTGTCCTGTCCTGAACTGGGTTGACCAAATACTGCTGAGAACTTGCCTTGCCCCTGCCCTGTGCCCCTGGGGCTGCTCTTGGCCAGGCAGCCTCAGTGGGAGCCAGCACTGGCTGCAGCCCCAGCGGGCCCCCCAGGACAAGGCCCAGCAATGAAGAGGCCAATGAAAGCACTGGGCAGCAGCAGAACCCTCAGCAGAGCTCTTTGGACAACCACGGACCGGCCACAGCTCCACTGCAGCCTCACTGGGAACATTCCCTGTCTACATTAGGCTTTCAAAAGAAGCTGTTTGAGGGAATGATGAACAAAACACTCACCGTTTTCTCTTCCAATACATCCAAATTCCGGCACAGCATAAAATGAAGACAAGCTCCAAAAGAAGCATGCCTGCCATGATCCCTAGCCAGCAGCCTGTTCCCTGACAGAAACCCGTTCCAATGCCCTTCTGGGAAATGGGAACAGGTGTTGTGGGGCTGGCTGCCTTTGTGGGAGCAATGGGGAGCGTGAGCCCGCGCTGTGCTGCACTGCTGAGCTGGCAGCACGGTGGATACGGCCAGGACGTTCTCTGCTTCCCCCAGAGCTGGGGCCTGCAGGCACCTTGCCGCCCCTCGGCACAGGCTGTGCCACCCAGCAAAGCCCAGCCGGCCGGGAGGACAACCCAGGGCCAGCGCAGCTGCTTGGGCAGTCGCTGCTTGGAGGGACACGGGCCAAACCCATCCCTGAGCAGCCCCTGCCAGCCCTGGCCCTCCCTGCCCCGTGACTGCTCCCCCAGCCCCAGGGGACAGACTGTCATAAAGTCTACAGCCCGCAAAGAGATTGTCCCAGTGTCCTGGTCTAGGGCAAATTTGGGAGAAAACCCCCAAAAGGGCCCGCCCCAGAAATCAAGCCCACACGGCCCCTCCCCCCAATCAGTTTGGGAAAAAACTCCTCAGAGAGAAGTGGAAAAAACCTGTATATTAAACAGGCAAAGCACTCCCCAGCCCAAAAAATGAGCAATACCAGATGACAAAACTCATTTGTCGCTCTGAAGAGATGACAGATTCAGAAAATCTCTCTGGTGGATGGTGGCTCTGTTATCAGTCCCTCTGGCACTGGGAAAGGCTGCTGCCCAGAGTAGCCCCCCGTGGGCCACAGAGTGCAAGCTCTTGGCGCTTCCCCAGGTCCAGGTCCGGAGCAGGTTTGAACGGATCCAAAGAAAGGGAAAGAAAACCAGTCGAGGGAAAACTTGGACTGCCTCAGCTAGCTAAAGCAACTAAAAAGCAAAGGAGCGCGGTGTTCTGCCCCGTCCGTGGCCAGAGAACACCGTGGAGTTCTGTGTTCCAGCAGACTGTGGAGGAGTGAGTGCAGTCTCTGATAACAAACTCCGTGCTTCTTCTTCTCCCCGCCTTCGCTGTCAGAGCCCCTCTGGAAGGCACACCATATAATATCCAGCATCAACAGAACACACCATCGGGGATACGAGCATCATAGCGTCGCCCTAGGACGCCCAGTAATCGTGTGCTGCTTTTCTTCCCTGCAGTTGCTCCCAGAAACATCCCCCACACTGCTGGAAATGCCCACACGTGGTCTGATCAGTCCCTATGCTTTTCCAGTCTGCTCTCAGACATTTTGCAACAAGTTCACCAATAAATTCCAGGTTACCTCTGTGAATTGCACACTACAGTTTCTTTCATTTTTTTCCCCAATACCTGGAAGCTCCTGTATATAGTAATGGTCTTGAGGATCTCTGATTCTTTTCAGTCTTTTTTTTTTTTTTTTTGTATTGAGACAGAGGGAACAGCCTTATTGCTTTTAGTTTTGGCACGTCTGTTTTTTTTCTTTGCCGGATGGTTTACTTATTATCTACACATGGACAGATTTTAATTTATGGGTTTTGGTTTTTTTTTTTTTTTTTTTGTTCCCCAAGCAATTATTTTGACAATCTGTCATTCACTTCTTAGTTAATGTTCCATATATGAACAATTTTGACTCTCTTTTTATTGGAATATAAAGATCTCAGAAAGCTGTATTTTTAATGTTGATGACACTCTCTCTCCCCACTCCCAGCTGTCACAGTGATCCTTTTGGAAACATCCCTGAGGATAGGTAGAGTTATTTGGGAAGTGCTTGGCTTAACCTGGGTAACAGATTAATATTTTCAGCGCTATAAACCTGCATTGCTTCAGGCTTCACAGCCACTGTCCTGATTTGTGGCTCACTGCATGGATGCCAGTCTGAATTAAAACAATGTTTGTGAGGCAGCTGAAGAGCTTAGACCTCAGAGATTAAAATTCCTGGGAGGAGGAGGAGGAAGAAAGGATAAAATCCTGTTTCAAAGGCTGTTTCTTCATTTCTAGGATGCCAGAAGTATGGTAGACTACAGCTGTCTTCAAATGTCATTTAATTACAGAAAAACCCTCTACAGTGCCAGACACCAGGACAAATTACGCGACACTTTGCCTCACAATGCATCAACTTGAATTCCAGTGAGAGGTAGGCCTTAGTTACAGTCTGATTCGAGCAAATCCACATTGTGTGAATGGCAAGAAGAATTTGCTTGGGAGCAGATGAATATGTCCCACTCAAGAATGAACAAAATTTGCCTTGACTTGGAAGAAAGTAGACAGGGAGCAATGCAGCATTTGGGTTTTATCCAGCGATAAACAGGGCAAGAAGCTGTAACAATTTACCTGTTTTACAGAACACAAGTACTGATACAGCCAATAGTGCACCCACAGGAAGGGATCTTCAGGACATTCCTTTATTTCTTAAGATGGGATGGGCAGCAAAATGCTGGCATTTATCTGCACTGGAAGCTGTGTCCCTCTCCTGTTTCTCCTTGAGCACACTGTGTGTTATTTGCAGACTTCACTGCCCAGCCCACCAATCCTCTCTTGGCCATTTGCTAAATGGCACAACTACCAAAATACAGGTGCCAGCATCGTCACCCCAGCACTAATCCCGCACTGCTTTGATGGAGCACAGGAGCACAGAGTGGCTTGGGTTGGAAGGGACGTTTAAAGGCCATCTAGTCCAATGCCCTGCAGTGAGCAGGGACACCTTTGACTAGGTCAGGTTGCTCAGAGCACGAGCTTGAATGACTGCAGGGATGCGTGTCCACCTCTCTGGGCAACCTGTGCCAGGGTTTCAAAAGCTACAGTGTAAAAAATGGGTTTCTTTTGTCTAGTCTGAATCGACCGTCTTTTAGATTAAAACCATTCCCCCAAGGTCTGGTCACAAAAGGCCCTACTAAGAATTCTGTCCCATCTCTTTTACAAGCCCCCTTAAGGTACTGAAAGGCAGCAATCAGGTCTCCCTGGAGTCTTCTCTCTTCCAGGCTGAACACCCCCAGCTCTCCCAGCCTGTCTCCAAAGCAGAAGGGCTCCAGCCCTCAGAGCATTTTGCCCCTCCTCTGGACTAGATCCAACAGAACCGTGTCCTTCCTGTGCTGGGGACCCAGAGCTGGATGCAGTACTCTGTCACGGTAGAGACAGAGAAAATACAAGGCAACACACGCCATTTCCAGAAGGCTTCAAACCCTGGTTTTATTCTAGCATGCATGCTTTTTCTACATTCTTCCAAAGCACATAAGTTTACTCATTGGTCACCAGAGGCAAGCCAAGTTCTTATTGGAATAGGCAGTTGCAGGTTTCTCTTATTTATCCTCCTTGCTTTCTTGGTTTCTATGTCAATGACTTTTGGTAGAAAATTCTTTCAGGGGTAAACATGGATCCTCTTATCAAACTTCTCTCTGGCTCACAGAAGACGCTGTAAAACGCGGGAATCTTTAAAATTAGAGGGTTTTGGGAAAGCTGCAAAAGGCAGGCCTCAGAGACAGCAGAACTGCGATTAGAGCTAAGCAGTAGCTGTAAGATTTGTCAGCAGAAAAAGTATAGAAGAAGTGGAAAAGTAAGGACAAACAGTACAATGGTCTGTGTGTTACCGCTTGGCTAGAATAACTCCCTAAGCTACAGAAAAGTATCTCTAGCAAGATATTAGGAAGTTCTAAGCTTAATAATGGAGCTCTGGGCATTGGGTTTTAAGGCTTACAATACAAGTAGGTATTGTATTTGAAAGAAGCGAGCACTGTATTAACAAAAGGTACGTGTGCTTATAGAGGTTGGATAAATCTATTGTCAATATGCTTTTGCTTTGTGTGATTGGTCAAAAAGCTTTTAAAGTAAGTTGTCACATTAAGTTCTTTGTCTGCTGCCGGGGATGTCAGCTGCTGGCATCCTCCCATTGTCGTCACCATGTAATGAGGCTGATGCTAGAAAATAAACAGCTCGAGACGCGTTCCTCAGCAGTCCTGTCCCGTTCGTGATTTGTACACAGACGCCCGGCCAGCAGTATAAAACACCTTCCACAGTACTCCAGGTGGAGTCTCACCAGAGCAAAGAGGTGGAATCACCTCCGTCAACCTCCTGGGCACTCTCCTTTGGATGCACATGGCTGACTCATTTCCAGCCTCTCATCTAGCACCAGCCTTCTTGGCCGGGCTGGTCTCCATCCCTTCATGCCCCATCCTGTGAGATCAGCTGGGGTGGGATGTGTCACAACCCTCGGACAGAGTTGTTGGGCAGGGTGAGCTCCCTGCCAAAGAAGGCAGATCCCACTCCCCACACAACTCCAGCCTGGCCATGAGGTCACAGCAGGCTCTGGGGTCACGGCAGGCTGAGGTCACAGCAGGCTCTGAGGTCACAGAGGTGCCAGAGCCCCGTGGTTGCACAGCACCACAACGACCGAGCAGTCAGTCCTTGAGCACAACTGCTGTGGCAGCAGCGGCGCTGGCAGCAGTGGTGCTGACACTGGGACAGCTGTGTGAGGACAGCGGTGGCAGCAAGAGCTGCGGGACTGGCAGAGGGCAAGGCACCATGGCCCTTGCTCTGCGCCTCTTCCTCCTGCTCCTCCTGGCCGTGGCCCTGCCTGCCAGGGCTGCCCAGGCTGCTCCGCTGCAAGCGCGGGGAGCAGGTGAGCCAGCAGCCTGGTTCCCCTTTCCCGGGACAGCGCTCCCTGCTCCCCGGGAAGCACTGGGGGATGCTTTGCCCCTGGGGTTTAGGGAGGGTTTCTGCTGTGGGAGGGACAGAGCACTCAGGGACCCTGGGCTGCTCCAGCCGCCCTCCCAGGGATGTTGCACAGGGCCTACCAAAAGTGCGGAGAGTGGCCAGGAGCCAGCCCAGAGCTCCCCAGGCCCCTCTGCAGCTTTGGCCGTGTCCTTTCACATCTGGCTGCCACGGCCTTGCCTGACCACCTTGCAGTCCCAGTTCCCAAAGGCAGAGGGGGATCCCAGCACACCAGGAAATGGTTCTGTTCTGTGCTCCTTCTAGATGAGCATGCTAGGAAGGCTTCTCCAGCAGCTTGGCTGCAGGAAGATTTCCAGCCTCTTAAGCCTCCTGCAGGTATGTTGTCAATGTTCCTAAAAGAATAATCATTGACAACCTGGCAGGAAGCCGGTGACAGAAGCTTCTGTGCCTGTTGAGTTACAGGTGTGTCTGCAGGGAAGACTTTCCAGGCTCCTTTCCTGGTTGCTGCACAGAAGCCTGGCTCCCATCGCAGGGGTGAGTCGTGTGTCCCTGCTGATCCCACAGGCTGAGCCCTGGTTTTGTGAGATCCATTCATCTGAAATGCAAACACTTCTCCTAAGGTCCTCCGAGAGAGAGGAACAAACCCACAGTAGATAGTAAATCCCTGGAGGCAGCCAAACATCTAGACCAGATGCTGACAGACCTGGAGAGACGCCGTGGTGGGTGCATTTCCCTCAGCCTTCCCCTGGGACTCAGCAGCCGGGACCTTTCCCGGCACATCTGGACACGCCGTGCCCGGCACAGCGGGAAGGGATCCATGGTGGCCTGGCTGCCCTGCTGCTGCTTTCACGACCTGCAGGGCTGTTTGCCAGCCTGGCCTGGCTGCAGCTTCTCCCCAGCCTCTGCAGGAAGGCATTTGGCACCAGCTGCCAGGGAGCCCAACCTGAGATCCCCTGCAATTTCCCGCTCTCTGAACACATCTGGAGGGGCAGCTCTTTGGAGGAGGGTGGGCCCTGGAGCAGCCCCAATAACCTGGTCTTTATCCTGAATCTCATGCATGACAGAGACAAGCATTGCCTCCTGAAGATGCCACCTTCCCAGTGGGGAACAGCCCCACCTGATCCAGCTGTCCCTTTTCCTTTCCCCAGAGATGGAAGGAGAGGCTGTGCTGAAGGCTGAGATTCCCGGAGGAAGCAGTGGCTCGTTGGCAGCCTCTGCTGCAGGAAGGGAGGCGATGCCAGGCACAGTCACAGGAGGTAATTGCTGTGCCTCTGGGCCTGCTGAGCCCTGCTGAGGCTTGAGCTGCCCTCTCTGCTGCTTGGCAGCGCGGGCACACAGCATTACCTGAGCCCCTTGCAGTGCTCACTTCCCCATAGAAGGGGATCCCAGCACACCAAGGAATATTTCCCATCCGTGCTCCTTTCTAGATTGGGACCGTGACTCGCATCTTGTAGAAATGCGGGCAAACCATGGTTCAGGCGTCTTGGAGCTTGGTGAAGGTAGGTTATCAGCAACCCTTTCCTAACCGAGCAATTATTGTCCAGAGTAATATTCATGCGTGATTTCCATTAAGATGCTTTGAAGTTGGATGGATTCTGGAAATCCTGTCCTCCGAATTTCTACTCTTGTGCCCAACAGTGATCCCACAGGATCGCTGTCAGTGGGAGGAAGGAGCATTTAGCTCTCCATCTTCCACCCATGTGCCATGCCAGTGTGTCCTTCCGGGTGCTCTGTGCAGCCACGGAGAAGAGCAGAGAGGGAAGGGGCTGGGGCCCAGGGCTTTGCCCCGGGGCTGTGCCTTTGGCAGCTCCTTTGCTGGCCCCAGGGAGCCTGAGCTGCTCCTGCTGCTGCTGCCAAGCCCTGGCCCAGGCTGGGGCTGGGTTTAGAGCTGCTGGCAGCTCCAGGGAGTCCTTTCTCCCGCAACTGCCCCGCAAGGGGCTCCTTCCATCCCAGTGTGGGGCCACCGCAGGCACGTGGTCCCCCTGCCCCTGCTCCTGAGTGGAAGGCAGAGCTGAGGGAGTGCCTTGGAGGGCACCAATCACCCAGGGGCACTCACTGCCACTCTGGCCTGAAGGAGACATGGAACAACTTTCTGTTAAGGTCCTCCTACATGGAAGAACAAGGACAGAGGTGACAGTAAATCCCTGGAGGCAGCGAAACATCTAGACCAGATTCTGACTGACTTGGAGAGACGCCGTGGTGGGTGCATTTCCTACAGCCTTCTCCTGGGACGCAGCAGCCGGGGCCTTTCCCTGCACATCTGGACACGCCGTGCCGGCACATCGGGAAGGGATCCATGGCGGCCTGGCTGCCCTGCTGCTGCTTTCACGGCCTGCAGGGCTGTTTGCCAGCCTGGCCTGGCTGCAGCTTCTCCCCAGCCTCTGCAGGAAGGCATTTGGCACCAGCTGACAGGGAGCCAACCTGCAGCATGGGCCATGCACACCCTGAGATCCCCTGTAATTTCCTGGTCTCTGAGGAGACCAGGTGTAGGGGCTGCTTGGATGAGGGAGGTCGTTGGCACAGCCCAAGTAACCTGGCCATTTTCTACTGATCCTTATCCATGACTTTGACAAGTATTGTCTCCTGAAGATGTCATGTCCTGGAATGGTGAATGGTTCCATCTGATCCAGCTGTCCTTTTTCCTTTCTCAAGGGACAGAGAAAAAGTCTATGCCGAAGGTAGCATATCCCGGAGGAAGCAGTGGCTCAGTGCCCAACACTGCTGGAGGAAGGAAGGCGATGCCAGGCACGGACACAGGCACGGGCACAGGCAAAGGAGGTAATTGCGAGCTCAGCCCTCAGCGGGGCTGTGTGTCAGCAGCTCTTCCCCCAGGCCCTGCCCTTGCACGGCCTGGCAGCAGCCAAAGCTGGAGGCGCCTCAGCTTCGAGGCCTCTGGAGCTCGTTCCCAGCCCCGGGGAATCGGGACTCGAGCACCAACGCCCCTCCCACTGCAGCTGCTCCCGCAGCTGGCCCTGAGTGCCCAGAGGCCCAAGGCACAGGAGCAGCCCCGAGCGGGAGCCCTGCTGCCAGCCCAGGGCCAGAGCCAGCCCTGGCTCCTGACTGGGCAGGGGCTGCACTGGCTCCTGACAGGGCCTGACTCTGTCCCCTGGGGCTGGGGGAGCTGTCACGGGGCAGGGAGGGCCAGGGCTGGCAGGGGCTGCTCAGGGATGCGTTTGGCCCCTGTCCCTCCAAGCAGCGACTGCCCAAGCAGCTGCGCTGGCCCCGGGCTCTCCTCCCGGCCGGCTGGGCTTTGCTGGGTGGCACAGCCTGTGCCGAGGGGCGGCAAGGTGCCTGCAGGCCCCAGCTCTGGGGGAAGCAGAGAACGTCCTGGCCGTATCCACCGTGCTGCCAGCTCAGCAGTGCAGCACAGCGCGGGCTCACGCTCCCCATTGCTCCAACAGAATTGCTTGGCAAGTCACGTGCAAATGCCCAGAATCCACCGAGAACACCAAGAGTTTTGTGCCCCCAGGATGTGCGCAGGTCCTGCATGATAGGCACAGTAGTGACACTGTTCACTGTGCCACTCTCTGCGGTCCTGTGCTATGTTGGTTTCCGGTGGTGGAAGGAAAAGAAACAGTAAGTTGTTGCTGATCGCTACCCTCCCGAATCTTGAAATGCTGCTGATAATCAGGGAATGTTCCCTGTGAGGCTGCAGTGGAGTTGTGGCCGGTCCGTGGTTGTCCAAAGAGCTCTGCTGAGGGTTCTGCTGCTGCCCAGTGCTTTCATTGGCCTCTTCATTGCTGGGCCTTGTCCTGGGGGGCCCGCTGGGGCTGCAGCCAGTGCTGGCTCCCACTGCGGCTGCCTGGCCAAGAGCAGCCCCAGGGGCACAGGGCAGAGACAAGGCAAGGTGGGGAGCAGAAAGAGCGGGGACGAGATTGCCCTCGAAAGGCAGACGCGCTCTGGGGCCCGCTCCTGGCCAGGGAGCCTGCCCAGAGCCGTCCCCTGCTCGCCGGGGCCTTGAGGGGCAGCTGTCCAGCTGGGCCAAGCTGTGCCAGCAGCTCCAGCCGTGCTGGGGAGCCTTGCCAGCTCTGGGCCCTGCTGTGCAGGAGGGTCCCAGTGTGCCACTGGCAGCTGGGAGCCTCACGTGCTCCACTCTCCACAGTCGCTCTGACGCAGCTCCCGCACCCCGGCCGAGAAGGCGTGACTCTCCCGCTCCCCCCGGGAGCTCAGAGACGGGCGGCTTATGCAGCTCTCCGCTGTGGCCTCCGCAGCAGCAGTTGCCCAAGAAAGCAGAGCAGCAGCACTCTGTGCCTCCCCCACGGCCCCCCAACCCAGCTGTGAAGCGGAAGCCTCCCGAGATCCCCCCACCTCCTCCCCTCCCGAGCCCGCCGCCCTGGTCCGGCTAGGACTGGAACTGGGCCAGGCTCGGCAGGGCATGGGCCACCAACAGCTTTGGGCACCTCTCTCTCATACATGATGCATAAATTCCTGGCAAATTAAGAACTTTTCTGGTTTTTGTCAACTTCTTCCCCTTAATCCTGGTGGTTCCATAAAGACGGAGAGAAGGTGGAAGAATGTTTGCCTTTTCCGATAAGGCGGCAGTAATTCTTTATTGGCCCCCATCATTGTCATCTCTGTGTGAAGAGTTTCTTCATTATCTCATCTCTTGCTTGAGCTAGTAAAATAAAAAACTCCACATACATAGGCTCTATTTTAACTACAAAACTACATATACCATACTATTAATATGTTAATACAGCACTTCTAATCAATATAACATAATACATATAGTATTCAATTTAATATTTGCGAAAAGCCAATCATAAAATATGCATTTTTCACAACATCATTGGTGTGCAGTGAATGACGCACGGTGGCAGAACATATCTATGAACAATGTGAACAACAAGATAGATGAGAGAATTATTTACATTCTTTCCCAACTGTCTCCCAGGCTCTCGCCTGGTTAGAAAACCTTCTCTTTTTCTCTCTGACTGAACTGAGAATATCCACATTTCCTCTGTTTTGTTTACACTGGGGCCTCGTACATCCATGCAGGGTAAGTAACTTGAATGCATACTAATTTTGAGGCACATTGCTAGACTCAGGATCATCAGGACCCCCACTATGAAAACTCCTCTGCCTCTGCCTTCACCCACCGGCTTTCCACCAGCGGCGGGGTAAACCATCTTCTCAGCAGCAGGAATAGTCTTTTGTGGTTTTGTACCTGGATCGAGCCGCATACCTCTGTTTAAAGATGCCCTACCTGGATAGTTTGACTGAGTCTGACTGCAGGATACTTTGTTTAACCCTTGGCACTCAACAGTAATGATTTTGAGCTTTTTACTTTAATTTTCCCCTCAGCCCATTTTGGAATAGGCAAAACCACACCCAGGAGTCTACTTTCATTATACCCAGACGAGTGGCGAGCCCTAAAACATGGCTAGTCAGGCACATCACACAAGCCCTTTGGCCAGAATCTCTTTATACAGTGTACCAGCCAAACCTCATCACAGTATTCACACTTAAAATGCACAAAGGGACAACAATCACAACCTGGTGGTTCAGTGCACCTTATCAGATCACTATCAGTCATTTACTTGGCCAGCACAGGGTTAACTTCAGGTCTCCAGGGGGAGAGGTGACTTCTTCCTCAGGTGTCTCTTCCTGGTGCTCGATCTTCTTTACTCCAGGTATCCAGGCTTTTTCTGCTGTCTGAATTGCTGTGTCTGTGGTTAAAAGGACAATAAAAGGATCTTCCCAGTGAGGGGTGAGGGGGGCTTCCCTCTAGGCTTTTATAAGCACTTTGTCTCCAGGTTACGTATAGAGAACTTTAAAGGGGTGCTCTGTGTCACCATCTTCTGTTTTTACAATTCTTGTCTTTTTTATCCCATGTTTTCTAAACAAATTTTAGTTTGCATGTTATCTCAGATATAAATACAAGTCCCCAGAAACTGGTCTAACTGGTCTGACACCTCTAAGGGATTATCTATCAAACTGCCCATCTCTTTTCTGAAGGCTCTGATGTCCCCGGATGTTAAGTGGCACATTGATGGAGCTAGTAACTCCCGGTGTGGCTGGAATTTTTCTCAATGGGAGTAGATTGTGTCTCTTGACATGTACTACTGGGACTGCTTCTGGTCTCCTAATAGCTTCTAGGATTTGATTTTTTTTTAATTCCTCATGAACCAACCCTCGTCTACAGGTGCTGATCAAGCTTCTTTTTTCCCAAATTTTCCAAAGGTGTGGACCACCCCAGAAGTGTATTGAGAATCAGTAAAAATCGCCCCTCTCTTCCTTTTTTAACTTTTTAAGTGTTTGTAAAACTGCATACAGTTCACAAACTGGTGCTGAACAACTGGCACCTAGGGGTCTCGACGCTACCACTTTTCCTGACTTCCCATCTACTATTGTATACTCTGACTTCCTTTTCCCTTCTATAAGCCTCTGCAATTTTACCACTTTTATAGAAATTTCACCTTCTCACTATACCCTTCAAAAATCTACCGTCCATCCTCTTCTTTTTCTTCCCCCCTCATGATCCTGTGCCCCAGACACCTGACCTTTGGCTTGGCAACCCACAACTTAGATTCTGACACCTCCAATCCCCTTCTCTTTTCTTGTATACTTTAGAATCTCCCTCCAAGAATCCTTTCCAGCAAGTAATACACTCCACTTCCTCTGAACCAGGGCTCCCCTGGCCACATATCTGCTGATAAATTACACAAACACCCACTTCCACTTTTACACTAGGGCCACTTTAAGAACCCCTATTGTAATTTCCTCTCTGGCCAATGTTCTATCCTATAACAAATCATCCTCACTTGATCCAACTTCCAGCCCTTTAGCCCTTTCCCACTTACTCCAGCCATCTAGCACATTACCCAGGGTGGCCTCTAGGAGGAATACCCCCACTCTTCTTCCTTGGCTGTCCTCCTTTGCCTACTGTGGGTCTGACCCAAGATGATTCCCAGCCACTATAAGCTTTCGGGCTGGTAAAAAAAAAAAAACAAAACACAAAAAAAAAAAAACCAAAAAAAAACAAAACAAAAAAAAAAACCACAGTACTGCCTCTGGTCATCTGAGAGGCCTGCTGATAGAAAAGAGGTCTCCTAGAAGTCCAGCCACAGGCAGAAACATAACTGCCATCAGGTCCTTTACAAAGAATATAGGCACCTTTTAAAATCTTATGAAAAGTTATCACTGACTTGTGAAGCTCATCCTGAATTAAGGGCAAGCCACTATTTGTTTATACAAAAATTGCTCCTTGTGGGTCCAACCTGAACCAGTCACAGATGGAAGCCTCATGACAAGTGAAGAGGTCTACTGACTGCAGCACATCATGCAATGGACCCAGCAAAGGGCCAACAGAGTGCACACTGAGCATGATTTTGTACTGAACATACTCAAGAAACACCTGAAGAGCTGATAATTTGGCAGCCCCTCACCCTCACAGGAATGATGCTGTAAAAAGGAAAAGCACATTTCCAAAAAAACCCCAAAACCACTGAAAAACAAATTATTTTTGCAAAGTCAGATAAAAAAAGACCCCTCAAACACCAGGGTCACTGATCTTAAGTTCAGAGAGATGCCAAAACACAGTTTAATCCCTGCAGCAGTTAACAGTGTGCTGACATTTGAATGAGGCCGCACAGGAACTGACAGGAAAATTGGGAAGGCCCTTTGTCTCAGAGTGCAGGAAGGCAGCAGTTTCTAACACAGTGCAGTCAACTGTGCAACTGTCAACCAGAGCAAATCCGGCACCTGCAGAAAACATGCCAGAAACAGATAACAAAACTCCTGTTCTAGAACAAATACTATGCATAGGAGCTCCTGAACGTCACTGAATACTGTCAGAGGTGAGTGGCAAAACCTGCTGCAGGTGAACAACAGAGTACACTGAGTTGGAAAGGACACACGGGAATCTATAAAAGCCAACTCTTGGCCCTGCCCAGAGCAGCTCCAAGAACCAACCCCAAGAGCACCACACCAAACAAATCCACCTGTTTCCTACTAGGTCATCATTTTAGGATGAAGCTGTTGAGCCAGGTGTTTGCAACACAGGTATAGCATCTGGCACCTAAAAGGTCCATTTAAATTCTACCAGTAGTCTGGGGACAAAGCCTGGATGCCGGCACCTTTTCCCTGGAGGGAGAGTGGCAGATTGAGACAAGGAGTGCATTTCTCAGTAACGCACAGCTAGTGTTCATCCTATGAGAAGCTAATACCAAATTAACTCTGACAGAAGAGAGGCAAGTTTGTTAAGGCTCTGCCAGCTCTTCTACACATTTGCTCATAGCACATCATTTCAGAGGGTTATATACAAACTCAGATGCCAAAGTGCAGTTTCATTCTTATCGCCTGCACTAGATTAACTGCAGCTACCAGACCCAGGTCTTAACAGATCTTGGTTTTATCAAGCCAACTATCCCATTCAGCAGAAAGCAATTTAATACCCTGAGACCAGGAGTTTAGGACATGGTAAAAAGGGGGAAAAAAACAAAACAAACCAAAAACCACAAAAAAAAAAAAAAAAAAAAAAAAAAAAAAAAAAAAAAAACAACTTATACAACAAGCAATTTTGCTAACATCTCCTTACTGTAACTCTTTGCTGAGTTCTAGAAGGAATCAAAAAAAAATTTAACCGGCACTGTACTTATGCCTGTTTTTTGTTCAAGTTTACCAGCCGACTAGCCTCGCAGCGAACCGATCTGTGGATTTTTGGCTGATAATGAGCTCTCTTACCTTTTCCTTTCCGGACTTCCAAAGTCCTGGACCGAAGAGGTTTACCAGTTCTCGAACACCCGAGAACGCACCCTCCCTCCCCGGTCCGCCCGTGATCGAACCCCTGAACTCCCCGAGTTGCAGGCTTTACGTGTGAAATGAGTTTTCCCGGTTCTGTCCGCTTCCCCCGCGACCGACCACTTTTCTCGCAGGATAGTGAAACTGCGATCTTGGGTCCGCACTTGTCCCGTGACAGTGTCACGTCTCAAACACACACGCTCGATCACCCCTCACTCAACCACGCGATACTTACGGTCCTTTTTCCCGCGTGGATTCTTCGTGCACGTGGATTTTTATGAGTGAAAAAATTAACCGCGGCCTCAGAGATTCTGCTCCAAGTTCCCGAGAGCTCTGGGCCCATTTTATCCCCCTTTTTTGATAGTGACTCAGGCTCTGAGTTCAAAATCTGGTTGGTTCCACGGGACTCCCCAATCCCGTCTTGTAGCAGTCAGAGGCCCTGCAAGGCCTCCCTGGTGGTTACCCGCCTAAGACAAGAAATGCAGAGTCATGTTGAGTGGACCAGAGTAGCCCCCCTTCCCCTTGAGAGGACCAGAGTAGCCCCCCCTTCCCCCCCTTCCGATAACAAGAGACCCTTGTTATCTCTCTGTAAGGCTATAGGTCGTATTCTCCTCGGCCCTGGCCATTGGACAGTTTCCAACACCCCAGTAGCCTACATAAACCCCCATCTCTGCCCAGTTCAGGGGAAGAGCTGTCGCTGGAACCCTTCAAAGGACCCTGATAATATAGACACCGCTGCGGAACTCTACACAAGCTTCTCCTCTCTCAATCCCTGCGTCTGCCGAGGCACCTTTGTGAGCTCAGAGCTGAAATCACTAAGAGCTGAACTCACAGAGCTGAAATCACTCAATAGTGCTCGCTTAGGTTGCTTGCGGCTGGGAGTTAGCCCGAGGGACCCAGGGAGGTTGTGCCTCATCAGCACAGCGCTATCCGGGACACCTACAACGACAGCTGCCCGGGGGGCCAGACGGACAAAAAAAGGGTTTCCCTGGACCCCCAAATCAGATGCCCACATTCTCCACCAAGATTGTTATAAATGAATGCTCCAATTTATTAACTAAAGAAAATTTGTCAAATGGTCCAAATATAAGTTTAGAGAATAACAATGAAAAGCCACTATCAAAAAAGGACAGTGCCGAGCCCGGGATCGGCGCTGGGTGAGACACAGGTCTGACCACTGCAGCATAGGGTCCCCTATGTTCACCCCGACTGTTCTGTCTGAGCGATTTTCATAGGGTTTTTCTTGCCTGAGGCAAAGTCCCTTTCTTCTTTTCTGGGCTGCACCTATTCATGTGCTGTTCCTTCACTGTGGCAAGTGGAACAGAACCCTCCTGGAGAGTGATGATCACCCATGATCCTGTTCCCGGAGTTCGGTATTCAGATGTATCTCTCTGATGGTTCTGGTTATCTCACTCTCGGCTACTTATCGTGTGTTCTTCACCCGGGTGTTCCTTGGACCACCTTGGGGAAGCACCCATCTCCGAGCTGGCCACGTCCATTTGTTTGCAATTTAGGTCCTTTTCTCCCTGCCGCCAGCTGTGGTTTTGAAATACTGTGAAGCAACCTTCCCGTCCCCGGCTGGGGTGCTTAAAAATCTTACAGGAATATTTCTTACCAATATAACATATTTCATACATCTATTGCTCACAAGCACGAATTATCTAAAATACAGATAACAGAAGAGTGAGAACACTATCTCAGATCCCCTGGCTACTTTGATGCCAGAGGCACTTCTTATCTCTCCTTTCTTATTCTCTGTCCCTCCTGTAGTTCCTCTGCCCATTTGTTGCTCTTGGATCTCTGCCTCCTTCACCTGACTTTTATCTTTTTCTGGATTTGTGGGGATGTTTGTGTTGGTTTTGTTGTTTTCCTGGTGGTTGTTGTGTTTGCCTGTTTTATTTGGTCACAGTTTTGCTTTTGCTTTTTGCTTTTTAGGTTTTTTTCCATCCATTTAACAGCTGAAATCAGCTTGTGATTTGTATTGTGAAGTTTTGATACACAGGTGTTGCACATAAAGGTTGTTTTTGTTTTTAAAGTCATCTCAGACACAGAGCTGCAAGCCCCTGTGATTTGAGACCGGAGTGCTCTCAGACAGCAAATTGTGCATGAATAGGAAACTTGTAGTTCCCATCACCATTACACATGGCAAAATGTAAAGCGGTTGGAATGGTACCAATTCTAGCCTTTCTTTTGCCTTCTTTTGCTGCCATGCCGTAAAACCGTGTCAGATTCATCAAGGAGCTCAGTTCTGCCAGGATGGGGTGTGCAGGGATGATCCCTCAGCTCGTGTGTGCACCTGCTGTGCACCAGGCCAGACAGGTGACTGCCATCCACAGCCAGCCTCTGTCTGCAAAGGGAGCAGGGAGCTGCAGCTCTGAGGAACCCAGGGCTTAGGGAGCAAACAGACCAAGTCCCTAATTTATATCAGTTCCTTCACTCAAGTATTTTCTGCTGATCGATTTTTATCTTCCTGCCCAGAGCTGCAAAAAAAGCACGCTGGCAATTTGCTTTAGCTATGAAGTGAAGAGACTCTTCTCAACAGGTTCCACCTCTTCTTCTTCTTTGAATTAAAAGCAGAGCAAAACTCTTCTGTTGGTCGCATCAAACCAACATAAGTTTCATGAGTCTGTGAAAGACATAAGTGTGTAAAAGTTATTTCATTTTATAGTACTTACTGTTTTCTAATTCAGCTATTGGGCAATTATGCCATCATTCACTATACACAATAACTGGAAGAAGCAGTGGAAATGAATTTTTTTAAAAAACTAGGCTTAAAAAAAGTCAAGGAATTCCATAAAGAAAACCAAATACTAGAATACAGTAATTTAAACTGTTCAAAGCCCCTTGATAATGGAGCCCTGAACCCCAGTCATGTGCAGTGCAGCCTCGGCGGTCCCTTTGAGACCAGAATTGCCAAGGGTCAGGGTGGGGATGAGCCTTCACCCAAAACTGGCTCCTAGACTGAGTGGGAATCAATCCAGAACAGGGCTCACACAAAGAGCAAAGCCTCAAGGCCAAAGCCAAACCTTCATCAGGTTGGATTTGTTTAAACACAGAACTGGAGCAAACTTGCTTGTCCGGTAACATCACTGTTACCATGACACTTTACATGAGCTACTAAATAAGCACTGTCCTGTCCTGAACTGGGTTGACCAAATACTGCTGAGAACTTGCCTTGCCCCTGCCCTGTGCCCCTGGGGCTGCTCTTGGCCAGGCAGCCTCAGTGGGAGCCAGCACTGGCTGCAGCCCCAGCGGGCCCCCCAGGACAAGGCCCAGCAATGAAGAGGCCAATGAAAGCACTGGGCAGCAGCAGAACCCTCAGCAGAGCTCTTTGGACAACCACGGACCGGCCACAACTCCACTGCAGCCTCATTGGGAACATTCCCTGCCTACATTAGGCTTTCAAAAGAAGCTGTTTGAGGGAATGATGAACAAAACACTCACCGTTTTCTCTTCCAATACATCCAAATTCCGGCACAGCATAAAATGAAGACAAGCTCCAAAAGAAGCATGCCTGCCATGATCCCTAGCCAGCAGCCTGTTCCCTGACAGAAACCCCTTCCAATGTCCTTCTGGGAAACGGGAACAGGTGTTGTGGGGCTGGCTGCATCTGTGGGAGCAATGGGGAGCGTGAACCCGCGCTGTGCTGCACTGCTGAGCTGGCAGCACGGTGGATACGGCCAGGACGTTCTCTGCTTCCCCCAGAGCTGGGGCCTGCAGGCACCTTGCCGCCCCTCGGCACAGGCTGTGCCACCCAGCAAAGCCCAGCCGGCCGGGAGGACAACCCAGGGCCAGCGCAGCTGCTTGGGCAGTCGCTGCTTGGAGGGACACGGGCCAAACCCATCCCTGAGCAGCCCCTGCCAGCCCTGGCCCTCCCTGCCCCGTGACAGCTCCCCCAGCCCCAGGGGACAGACTGTCATAAAGTCTACAGCCCGCAAAGAGATTGTCCCAGTGTCCTGCTTTATGGCAAATTTGGGAGAAAACCCCCAAAAGGGCCCGCCCCAGAAATCAAGCCCATACCGCCCCTCCCCCCAATCAGTTTGGGAAAAAACTCCTCAGAGAGAAGTGGAAAAAACCTGTATATTTAACAGGCAAAGCACTCCCCAGCCCAAAAAATGAGCAATACCAGATGACAAAACTCATTTGTCGCTCTGAAGAGATGACAGATTCAGAAAATCTCTCTGGTGGATGGTGGCTCTGTTATCAGTCCCTCTGGCACTGGGAAAGGCTGCTGCCCAGAGTAGCCCCCCGTGGGCCACAGAGTGCAAGCTCTCGGCGCTTCCCCAGGTCCCGGTCCGGAGCAGGTTTGAACGGATCCAAGGAAAGGGAAAGAAAACCAGTCGAGGGAAAACTTGGACTGCCTCAGCTAGCTAAAGCAACTAAAAAGCAAAGGAGCGCGGTGTTCTGCCCCGTCCGTGGCCAGAGAACACCGTGGAGTTCTGTGTTCCAGCAGACTGTGGAGGAGTGAGTGCAGTCTCTGATAACAAACTCCGTGCTTCTTCTTCTCCCCGCCTTCGCTGTCAGAGCCCCTCTGGAAGGCACACCATATAATATCCAGCATCAACAGAACACACCATCGGGGATACGAGCATCATAGCGTCGCCCTAGGACGCCCAGTAATCGTGTGCTGCTTTTCTTCCCTGCAGTTGCTCCCAGAAACATCCCCCACACTGCTGGAAATGCCCACACGTGGTCTGATCAGTCCCTATGCTTTTCCAGTCTGCTCTCAGACATTTTGCAACAAGTTCACCAATAAATTCCAGGTTACCTCTGTGAATTGCACACTACAGTTTCCTTCATTTTTTCCCCAATACCTGGAAGCTCCTGTATATAGTAATGGTCTTGAGGATCTCTGATTCTTTTCAGTCTTTTTTTTTTTTTTTTTTGTATTGAGACAGACGGAACAGCCTTATTGCTTTTAGTTTTGGCACATCTGTTTTTTTCTTTGCCGGATGGTTTACGTATTATCTACACATGAAAAGATTTTAATTTATGGTGTTTTTTTTGTTCCCCAAGCAATTATTTTGACAATCTGTCATTCACTCCTTAGTTAATGTTCCATATATGAACAATTTTGACTCTCTTTTTATTGGAATATAAAGATCTCAGAAAGCTGTATTTTTAATGCTGATGACACTCTCTCTCCCCACTCCCAGCTGTCACAGTGATCCTTTTGGAAACATCCCTGAGGATAGGTAGAGTTATTTGGGAAGTGCTTGGCTTAACCTGGGTAACAGATTATTGTTTTCAGTGCTATAAACCTGCATTGCTTCAGGCTTCACAGCCACTGTCCTGATTTGTGGCTCACTGCATGGATGCCAGTCTGAATTAAAACAATGTTTGTGAGGCAGCTGAAGAGCTTAGACCTCAGAGATTAAAATTCCTGGGAGGAGGAGGAGGAAGAAAGGATAAAATCCTGTTTCAAAGGCTGTTTCTTCATTTCTAGGATGCCAGAAGTATGGTAGACTACAGCTGTCTTCAAATGTCATTTAATTACAGAAAAACCCTCTACAGTGCCAGACACCAGGACAAATTACTCGACACTTTGCCTCACAATGTGTCAACTTGAATTTCAGTGAGACGTAGGCCTTAGTTACAGTCTGATTCGAGCAAATCCACATTGTGTGAATGGCAAGAAGAATTTGCTTGGGAGCAGATGAATATGTCCCACTCAATAATGAACAAAATTTGCCTTGACTTGGAAGAAAGTAGACAGGGAGCAATGCAGCATTTGGGTTTTATCCAGTGATAAACAGGGCAAGAAGCTGTAACAATTTACCTGTTTTACAGAACACAAGTACTGATACAGCCAATAGTGCACCCACAGGAAGGGATCTTCAGGACATTCCTTTGTTTCTTAACATGGGATGGGCAGCAAAATGCTGGCATTTATCTGCACTGGAAGCTGTGTTCCTCTCCTGTTTCTCCTTGAGCACACTGCGTGTTATTTGCAGACTTCACTGCCCAGCCCACCAATCCTCTCTTGGCCATTTGCTAAATGGCACAACTACCAAAATACAGGTGCCAGCATCGTCACCCCAGCACTAATCCCGCACTGCTTTGATGGAGCACAGGAGCACAGAGTGGCTTGGGTTGGAAGGGACGTTTAAAGGCCATCTAGTCCAATGCCCTGCAGTGAGCCAGGGGCACCTTTGACTAGGTCAGGTTGCTCAGAGCACGAGCTTGAATGACTGCAGGGATGCGTGTCCACCTCTCTGGGCAACCTGTGCTAGGGTTTCGAAAGCTACAGTGTAAAAAATGGGTTTCTTTTGTCTAGTCTGAATCGACCGTCTTTTAGATTAAAACCATTCCCCCACGGTCTGGTCACAAAAGGCCCTACTAAGAATTCTGTCCCATCTCTTTTACAAGCCCCCTTAAGGTACTGAAAGGCAGCAATCAGGTCTCCCTGGAGTCTTCTCTCTTCCAGGCTGAACACCCCCAGCTCTCCCAGCCTGTCTCCAAAGCAGAAGGGCTCCAGCCCTCAGAGCATTTTGCCCCTCCTCTGGACTAGATCCAACAGAACCGTGTCCTTCCTGTGCTGGGGACCCAGAGCTGGATGCAGTACTCTGTCACGGTAGAGACGGAGAAAATACAAGGCAACACACGCCATTTCCAGAAGGCTTCAAACCCTGGTTTTATTCTAGCATGCATGCTTTTTCTACATTCTTCCAAAGCACATAAGTTTACTCATTGGTCACCAGAGGCAAGTCAAGTGCTTATTGGAATAGGCAGTTGCAGGTTTCTCTTATTTATCCTTCTTGCTTTCTTGGTTTCTATGTCAACGACTTTGGTAGAAAATTCTTTCAGGGATAAACATGGATCCTCTTATCAAACTTCTCTCTGGCTCACAGAAGACGCTGTAAAACGCGGGAATCTTTAAAATTAGAGGGTTTTGGGAAAGCTGCAAAAGGCAGGCCTCAGAGACAGCAGAACTGCGATTAGAGCTAAGCAGTAGCTGTAAGATTTGTCAGCAGAAAAAGTATAGAAGAAGTGGAAAAGTAAGGACAAACAGTACAATGGTCTGTGTATTACCGCTTGGCTAGAATGACACCCTAAGCAACAGAAAAGTATCTCTAGCAAGATATTAGGAAGTTCTAAGCTTAATAATGGAGCTCTGTGCATTGGGTTTAAAGACTTACAATACAAGTAGGTATTGTATTTGAAAGAAGCGAGCACTGTATTAACAAAAGGTACGTGTGCTTATAGAGGTTGGATAAATCTATTGTCAATATGCTTTTGCTTTGTGTGATTGGTCAAAAAGCTTTTAAAGTAAGTTGTCACATTAAGTTCTTTGTCTGCTGCATCCTCCCATTGTCGTCACCATGTAATGAGGCTGATGCTAGAAAATAAACAGCTCGAGACGCGTTCCTCAGCAGTCCTGTCCCGTTCGTGATTTGTACACAGACCCCCGGCCAGCAGTATAAAACACCTTCCACAGTACTCCAGGTGGAGTCTCACCAGAGCAAAGAGGTGGAATCACCTCTGTCAACCTCCTGGGCACTCTCCTTTGGATGCACATGGCTGACTCATTTCCAGCCTCTCATCTAGCACCAGCCTTCTTGGCCGGGCTGCTCTCCATCCCTTCATGCCCCATCCTGTGAGATCAGCTGGGGTGGGATGTGTCACAACCCCTGGACAGAGCTGTTGGGCAGGGTGAGCTCCCTGCCAAAGAAGGCAGATCCCACTCCCCACACCACTCCAGCCTGGCCATGAGGTCACAGCAGGCTCTGGGGTCACAGCAGGCTGAGGTCACAGCGGGCTCTGAGGTCACAGAGGTACCAGAGCCCCGTGGTTGCACAGCACCACAACGACCGAGCAGTCAGTCCTTGAGCACAACTGCTGTGGCAGCAGCGGCGCTGGCAGCAGTGGTGCTGAAACTGCGACAGCTGTGTGAGGACAGCGGCGGCAGCAAGAGCTGCGGGACTGGCAGAGGGCAAGGCACCATGGCCCTTGCTCTGCGCCTCTTCCTCCTGCTCCTCCTGGCCGTGGCCCTGCCTGCCAGGGCTGCCCAGGCTGCTCCGCTGCAAGCGCGGGGAGCAGGTGAGCCAGCAGCCTGGTTCTCCTTTCCCGGGACAGCGCTCCCTGCTCCCCGGGAAGCGCTGGGTGATGCTTTTCCCCTGGGCTTTAGGGAGGGTTTCCTCAGAGGGAGGGACAGAGCCCTCAGGGACCCTGGGCTGCTCCAGCCGCCCTCCCAGGGATGTTGCACAGGGCCTACCAAAAGTGTGGAGAGTGGCCAGGAGCCAGCCCAGAGCTCCCCAGGCCCCTGTGCAGCTTTGGCCGTGTCCTTTCACATCTGGCTGCCACGGCCTTGCCTGACCACCTTGCAGTCCCAGTTCCCAAAGGCAGAGGGGGATCCCAGCACACCAGGAAATGGTTCTGTTCTGTGCTCCCTTCTAGATGAGCATGCTAGGAAGGCTTCTCCAGCAGCTTGGCTGCAGGAAGATTTCCAGCCTCTTAAGCCTCCTGCAGGTATGTTGTCAATGTTCCTAAAAGAATAATCATTGACAACCTGGCAGGAAGCCGGTGACAGAAGCTTCTGTGCCTGTTGAGTTACAGGTGTGTCTGCAGGGAAGACTTTCCAGGCTCCTTTCCTGGTTGCTGCACAGAAGCCTGGCTCCCATCGCAGCAGTGAGTCGTGTGTCCCTGCTGATCCCACAGGCTGAGCCCTGGTTTTGTGAGATCCATTCTTCTGAAATACAAACACTTCTCCTAAGGTCCTCCGAGAGAGAGGAACAAACCTACAGGAGACAGTAAATCCCTGGAGGCAGCCAAACATCTAGACCAGATGCTGACTGACCTGGAGAGACGCCGTGGTGGGTGCATTTCCCTCAGCCTTACCCTGGGACTCAGCAGCTGGGGCCTTTCCTTTCGCATTAGGGCACGCCGTGCCCGGCACAGCGGGAAAGGATCCATGGCGGCCTGGCTGCCCTGCTGCTGCTTTCACGGCCTGCAGGGCTGTTTGCCAGCCTGGCCTGGCTGCAGCTTCTCCCCAGCCTCTGCAGGAAGGCATTTGGCACCAGCTGCCAGGGAGCCCAACCTGAGATCCCCTGCAATTTCCCGCTCTCTGAACACATCTGGAGGGGCAGCTCTTTGGAGGAGGGTGGGCCCTGGAGCAGCCCCAATAACCTGGTCTTTATCCTGAATCTCATGCATGACAGAGACAAGCATTGCCTCCTGAAGATGCCACCTTCCCAGTGGGGAACAGCCCCACCTGATCCAGCTGTCCCTTTTCCTTTCCCCAGAGATGGAAGGAGAGGCTGTGCTGAAGGCTGAGATTCCCGGAGGAAGCAGTGGCTCATTGGCAGCCTCTGCTGCAGGAAGGGAGGCGATGCCAGGCACAGTCACAGGAGGTAATTGCTGTGCCTCTGGGCCTGCTGAGCCCTGCTGAGGCTTGAGCTGCCCTCTCTGCTGCTTGGCAGTGCGGGCACACAGCATGACCTGAGCCCCTTGCAGTGCTCACTTCCCCATAGAAGGGGATCCCAGCACACCAAGGAACATTTCCCATCCGTGCTCCTTTCTAGATTGGGACCGTGACTCGCATCTTTTAGAAATGCGGGCAAACCAAGGTTCAAGCGTCTTGGAGCTTGGTGAAGGTAAGTTATCAGCAACCCTTTCCTAACCGAGCAATTATTGTCCAGAGTAATATTCATGTGTGATTTCCATAAAGATGCTTTGAAGTTGGATGGATTCTGGAAATCCTGTCCTCCGAATTTCTACTCTTGTGCCCAACAGTGATCCCACAGGATCGCTGTCAGTGGGAGGAAGGAGCATTTAGCTCTCCATCTTCCACCCATGTGCCATGCCAGTGTGTCCTTCCGGGTGCTCTGTGCAGCCACGGAGAAGAGCAGAGAGGGAAGGGGCCAGGTCCAGGTCTGTGCCCCGGGGCTGTGCCTTTGGCAGCTCCTTTGCTGGCCCCAGGGAGCCTGAGCTGCTCCTGCTGCTGCTGCCAAGCCCTGGCCCAGGCTGGGGCTGGGTTTAGAGCTGCTGGCAGCTCCAGGGAGTCCTTTCTCCCCTGACTGCCCCGCAAGGGGCTCCTTCCATCCCAGTGTGGGGCCACCGCAGGCACGTGGTCCCCCTGCCCCTGCTCCTGAGTGGAAGGCAGAGCTGAGGGAGTGCCTTGGAGGGCACCAATCACCCAGGGGCACTCACTGCCACTCTGGCCTGAAGGAGACGTGGAACAATGTTCTGTTAAGGTCCTCCTACATGGAAGAACAAGGACAGAGGAGACAGTAAATCCCTGGAGGCAGCCAAACATCTAGACCAGATGCTGACTGACCTGGAGAGACGCCGTGGTGGGTGCATTTCCTTCAGCCTTCCCCTGGGACTCAGCAGCTGGGGCCTTTCCCTGCACATCTGGCACACCGTGCCCGGCACAGCGGGAAGGGATCCATGGCGGCCTGGCTGCCCTGCTGCTGCTTTCACGGCCTGCAGGGCTGTTTGCCAGCCTGGCCTGGCTGCAGCTTCTCCCCAGCCTCTGCAGGAAGGCATTTGGCACCAGCTGACAGGGAGCCAACCTGCAGCATGGGCCATGCACACCCTGAGCTCCCCTGCAATTTCCCGATCTCTGGGCAGACCAGGTGTAGGGGCTGCTTGGATGAGGGAGGTCATTGGCAAAGCCCCAATAACCTGGCCATTTTCTACTGATCCTTATCCATGACTTTGACAAGTATTGTCTCCTGAAGATGTCATGTCCTGGAATGGTGAATGGTTCCATCTGATCCAGCTGTCCTTTTTCCTTTCTAAAGCAAAAGAGAAAAAGTCTGTGCTGAAGGTGGCACATCCAAGAGGAAGCAGTGGCTCAGTGCCCACCACTGCTGGAGGAAGGAAGGCGATGCCAGGCATGGACACAGGCACGGGTAGAGGCGCAGGAGGTAATTGCTGTGCCGGGCTCAGCTGGGCTCAGCCCTCTGCGGGGCTGTGTGTCAGCAGCTCTTCCCCCAGGCCCTGCCCTTGCACGGCATGGCAGCAGCCAAAGCTGGAGGCGCCTCAGCTTCGAGGCCTCTGGAGCTCGTTCCCAGCCCCGGGGAATCGGGACTCGGGCACCAACGCCCCTCCCGCTGCAGCTGCTCCCGCAGCTGGCCCTGAGCGCCCAGAGGCCCAAGGCACAGGAGCAGCCCCGAGCGGGAGCCCTGCTGCGAGCCCAGGGCCAGAGCCAGCCCTGGCTCCTGACTGGGCAGGGGCTGCACTGGCTCCTGACAGGGCCTGACTCTGTCCCCTGGGGCTGGGGGAGCTGTCACGGGGCAGGGAGGGCCAGGGCTGGCAGGGGCTGCTCAGGGATGGGTTTGGCCCCTGTCCCTCCAAGCAGCGACTGCCCAAGCAGCTGCGCTGGCCCTGGGTTGTCCTCCCGGCCGGCTGGGCTTTGCTGGGTGGCACAGCCTGTGCCGAGGGGCGGCAAGGTGCCTGCAGGCCCCAGCTCTGGGGGAAGCAGAGAACGTCCTGGTCGTATCCACCGTGCTGCCAGCTCAGCAGTGCAGCACAGCGCGGGCTCACGCTTCCCATTGCTCCCACAGATGCTGCCAGCTCCACAACACCTGTTCCCGATTCCCAGAAGGGCATTGGAACGGGTTTCTGTAAGGGAACACGCTGCTGGCTAGGGATCATGGCAGGCATGCTTCTTTTGGAGCTTGTCTTCATTTTATGCTGTGCCGGAATTTGGAAGTATTGGAAGAGAAAACGGTGAGTATTTTGTTCATCATTCCCTCAAACAGCTTCTTTTGAAAGCCTAATGTAGACAGGGAATGTTCCCAGTGAGGCTGCAGTGGAGTTGTGGCCGGTCCGTGGTTGTCCAAAGAGCTCTGCTGAGGGTTCTGCTGCTGCCCAGTGCTTTCATTGGCCTCTTCATTGCTGGGCCTTGTCCTGGGGGGCCCGCTGGGGCTGCAGCCAGTGCTGGCTCCCACTGAGGCTGCCTGGCCAAGAGCAGCCCCAGGGGCACAGGGCAGAGGCAAGGCAAGTTGGGGAGCAGAAAGAGCGGGTTCGAGATTGCCCTCAAAATGCAGACGCGCTCTGGGGCCCGCTCCTGGCCAGGGAGCCTGCCCAGAGCCGTCCCCTGCTCGCCGGGGCCTTGAGGGGCAGCTGTCCAGCTGGGCCAAGCTGTGCCAGCAGCTCCAGCCGTGCTGGGGAGCCTTGCCAGCTCTGGGCCCTGCTGTGCAGGAGGGTCCCAGTGTGCCACTGGCAGCCGGGGGCCTCACCCGCTCCTCTCTCCACAGGAGCGCCTCTGCAGCTTCACAAGACCGGCCAAAGACGTCAGTCAGGGAGAACTGGACCTGTCATGCATCTCTGTGCCCGTGTCCATTGTCCCTTCCATAGCTGCATTGCCCACTTATTGCTGGGGACATGCTGCCACCCTCCAGAATAAGACCTTCTGTCCCCGAGGATGCTGCCTCTGTTGTCTTTCCAGGACTGAAGGTGCAGCCCTCCTGCCAGGGAAGAGCTTGAGCAACATCTTTGTTCTTCAGCCCTGGTCCCTGGGTGCTACCACCAGCACTGGCAGAGCTGCTTGTCTGGTCACAGCCAGTGATGGACAGGCAGCAGCCAGGAATCAGGCTCCTGAGACCAGCAGCTACTATGTTTATTTTTCATTTTGCAAGATTTAGGAATATTTTTCACAGAAAATTCTCCAAATATTTCGACACTTTTCCCACACAGTTCCATATTTTTCAAAGTAGTTTTAGAATTCAGAAAAACTTAGAACATTTTTACATTTCTAGAATCAAAAATAAAATTGCATTTAATTGGTAATCTATACTTTTCTAAGAAGTATCACACCCCAAGACTCACAGCCTGCTTCAGAGGCTCTTTTCCCACTGGAGACTTGTGCCTGATCACAACATCTAACACAAAACCTTTTCCCGGACGTGTTCTGGGATTTCTGACAAGCTCACCTCTCAGTCTTCAGAGGCAAATTTTGAGCACAGTGGGAATCTCTTCAAGTCACCATCTTTGTTTGCTTCTGCAACAACTGCCTCACTTCTAGAGCAGGGGCTTCTCTCAGCTTCCTGCTGGCCCCTGGCTCTCCTCCCGGCCGGCTGGGCTTTGCTGGGTGGCACAGCCTGTGCCGAGGGGCGGCAAGGTGCCTGCAGGCCCCAGCTCTGGGGGAAGCAGAGAACGTCCTGGCCGTATCCACCGTGCTGCCAGCTCAGCAGTGCAGCACAGCGCGGGCTCACGCTCCCCATTGCTCCCACAGATGCTGCCGGCCCCACAACACTGGGGGATGCCCAGAAGGGAACTGGTTTCTGTCAGGGAACAGGCTGCTGGCTAGGGTTAATGGCAGGCCTGGCTTTTCTATGGAATGCAGGTGATGGGGGGACCCCTGTAAGGCTGGCAGACGACCGGGCTCCGTCATGGGGCCCACGAGGTGGTAGGGGGTGTTGTGGGTGCAGGGTTTTGCAGGAAGACATGCCGGGCTTTGGGTCCTTTGTAAGCAGGGCACGTGGCAGGGGTTCCTCATGAGGTTCTTAGGGGATTTGGGATCTCTGTTGTGTCATACAGGTGACTGGAGACCTCTGTAAGGCTGGCCGGGGCTTGAGTTCCTCGTGATTAACGTGGCGGGTTAGTGCTTGCCGTCAAGGCCTGGAGAGGAGCTGAGTCCTTCCGAAGGTGGGCAGGAGGCTGGGTTCTTTTGTGAGGCACTCAAGGCTGGCTTGGGGTTTCTGCATTGGTGTGCACGGATCCCTCATGAAGCAAGCAGTGCTCTTTTGGGGACTCTCCTGAGGGGTGCAGGAATCCCACATGAGGCCCACTGGGATATTTTGGGGTCTCTTCTAAGGAGTGCACGGATTCATCGTGAGGCACACAGGGCTCTTTTGGGGTCTCTTCTGAGGGGCGCAGGAATCCCTCTTGAAGCACAAAGGAGTATTGATAGTCTCTGCTCTGCTGTGCAGGGATCCCTCAGGAGGTGTGCACCGGGGTTAAACTAGAGGGGGTTTTTCAGTTTTCTCAGCACAGCAAAGGGACACTCCCGGTCGAGGTGCTGCAAAGTTAGCAGGAAGCTTCCTGCAAAGCCTTGGGCCCAGCCTGCGGGACCGGCGGGCGACCAGAGCCCATCCTTGGGGGCCGGGCGGGGTTTCCGGTATCCACCGCACCCTTGTCGTGCCAGCTCCGGCCCCGGCGGTGAATGGCTGCGGCCCCGGGCTCCGATGGGGCTGCCGAGCAACGCCGTGGGCACGACAAGGGCCTCGCAGAGCATGACCCAGCAGAGCATGAAAACGGTTCTGGACTGTGCTTCCGTCTACACTGGGATCGAGATATGGATTGACTGAAAGTGCTGGCTGTTATAAATAAACTTGCTTTAGTAGGTGGGGTTGATGATGGTTAATTGTTTCAAATGAGTCATAAGGAATTGCCAACTAATGTAATGAATTGTTAATGTAGTGAACAGTTCCACAAAGTTAAATATGTACTCTGAGTTAAGTGGATGTGCATGGTTGCCAACCAGGGGGAGGAGACGAGGTGCATCGAAGAGTGATATCACCAGTTCAGCCTGCGATTGGAGGGATTGACCAGCCAATAGTGCCTCGAAATTCCAGAATGATTGGCCAGGAATGCACCACCTTATGGACCAACCAGCGAGCAGAAAGAGGGCCAATCAGCAAAGGGATCAGGAACGCACCAATCGTCAGCGTCCAGAGACTTTAACAGCCCCAGGTGCTGGCCACCCGGGGTCTTTCTGCGGACTTTGTACCCAAAGAAGCACCCTGTGCCCTGTGCACAGACACTTGTTACTTTTTGAGACTCTGACTTGCTGCTGAGGTCCTGGGCTTATCCTGGGGCCGCGTCCTCGGTTGCCTTTGTTTTTAATAAACAGGCCCAGGCTTTTTAAAATACTCTGGCTCTGATTCGCCTGTTTTTAACACTGGCCAGTCACAGTGTGAAGACCATGGTGCATGCTGGAGCAACTTCTCCATGTCCCCTTCCTGATAGAACAATCACGGATTATTAATTCGGGCCAAGAGCAGCCCCGGGGGCACAGGGCGGAGACAAGGCAAGGTGGGGAGGAGAAAGAGCGGGTTCGAGATTGCCCTCGAAAGGCAGACGCGCTCTGGGGCCCGCTCCTGGCCAGGGAGCCTGCCCAGAGCCGTCCCCTGCTCGCCGGGGCCTTGAGGGGCAGCTGTCCAGCTGGGCCAAGCTGTGCCAGCAGCTCCAGCCGTGCTGGGGAGCCTTGCCAGCTCTGGGCCCTGCTGTGCGGAGGGTCCCAGTGTGCCACTGGCAGCTGCTTCAACCACTCCTCTCTCCAAAGGTGCTCCCTGAGCATCTTCAGAAGAGGAGCCTAAAAACTCAGGCAGAGAGAACTCGACCTGTGTTCCCAGCTCTTCACTTCTGTCCCTATCTGCCCTGCTGCGGCTGCACTAATGTCTTGAGCCCATCCCAAAACTCATCCCTCCACAACGAGACCCTCTGCCCCAGAGCCCCCTGGTCCTGTTGCCCAAAGACGACTGAAGGTGGGCAGCCCCTCTCTGCCAGGGCAGGGCTTGGACCAAATTTTATGTTCAAATAAAGAAATAGAGTTGTCATAGATATGTCCATGTTGTACCACCTGCAAAGCCCAGCCGGCACCAGCCCTGGCTGAGCTCCATGCCCAGGAGCAGCTGTGGATGCCCACGGTGAGAGCAGGCAGGAGCCAGGCCGGGGCTGCTGTGAGCAGTGGCGGGGCCCCGAGGGGCTGATGGAGCCCATGCTGAGCGTCCCTGGGCTGAGGGCACATTTCCTTCAGTGTGATCATCTGGGCCTGGACCTCCTCCAGTGGCATGCCCAGGAAAAGAGGGAAGCCATCAAGAGCATTTCCAGGGACACAGCCTGACCTGCAATGCCAGCACAGCACCACAACGACCGAGCAGTCAGTCCTTGAGCACAACTGCTGTGGCAGCAGCAGCGCTGGCAGCAGTGGTGCTGACACTGCGACAGCTGTGTGAGGACAGCGGTGGCAGCAAGAGCTGCGGGACTGGCAGAGGGCAAGGCACCATGGCCCTTGCTCTGCGCCTCTTCCTCCTGCTCCTCCTGGCCGTGGCCCTGCCTGCCAGGGCTGCCCAGGCTGCTCCACTGCAAGCACGGGGAGCAGGTGAGCCGGCAGCCTGGCTCCCCTTTACCGGGACAGCGCTCCCTGTTCCCCGGGAAGCGCTGGGGGATGCTTTTCCCCTGGGCTTTAGGGAAGGTTTCTTTTGTGGGAGGAAGAGAGACCCCCGGGACCCTGGGCAGCCCCATTTTCCTCTCCAGAAATGTTACACGGGGCAGGGAAAGAGGGTGGAGAGTGTCCAGGAGCCAGCCCAGAGATTCCCAAGCCCCTGTCCAGCTTTGGCCATGTCCATTCAAATCTGGATCCCATTGCCTTACCTGACCCCCTTGCAGTGCCCAGTTCCCTAATGCAGAAGGGGATCCCAGCACACCATGGAAATGGGTCTGGTCTCTGCTTCCCTCTAGATTTGGATCGCGAACTGAATCATTTGCAAGTGCTGGTGAATGGCACTTTAAAGATCATGGAGAATGCTGGAGGCAAGTTCTGAATTTCCCTTTTTACTGACAGAATAATCAGGGTCAAGGTGGCAAAGAGTTCACTCATCTGCCATTTTCATTAAGGTTAAGTCAAGGTTGAAGGATTCTGAAAACCTTGCCCTGCTCCCTTCTTGAGCCCTGAGTGACTCCACAGGATCGATGTCAGTGGGAGGAAGGAGCATTTAGCTGTCCATCTTCCTCCTGAGTGCAATGCCAATGTGTGCTTCCGTGTGCTCTGTGCAGCCACGGAGAAGAGCAGACAGGGGAGGGGCTGGCCCAGGGCTGTGCCCCGGGGCTGAGCCTTGGTGGAGCCTGAGGATCTCCTACAGCGCCACGGGAGCTGTTCTGTCCTGCCTTTCTTTGCAGCTGAAGCTGTTGGTGAAGGTGGTCCAGCTTCCCCACCCATAGCCATTACTGAGCCTCTGGGAGATGGTGAGGGTAGGTCAAGGCCTTTCCCCCTGGGAGAGCTGATAGCTCAGAGCCCAAAGCTCGGCCAGGGGGCCATGGCTGCAGGTGCCAGGACAGAACCATGCACATGTGTGCCCTCGCCCTGCACCATCCCCTCAGCGCTCCTGCGGATCCGTGCTGCCGGTGCAGATCTGCAGAGGTGACAGGAGCTTCTGTGGCTGTTGAGTTACAGGTGTGTCTGCAGGGAGGACTTTCCCAGGTCCTTTGCTGGTTACTGCACGCAAGCCCAGCTCCCGTCGCAGGGGTGAGTAGTGTGTCCCTGGTGACCCCACAGGCTGAGCACTGGTTTTGTGGGATCCATTCCTGGGAAATGGAACTATGTTGCTCTAAGGTCCTCCAACAGGAAACAACAAAGCTACAGGACACAAGAAACCGCACGAGCCATCTGAGCACATGAGGCAAATGCTGAAGGAAATGCTGCAGGCAGGACAAGGTGGGTGCATTTCCCTCAGCCTTCCCCAGGGACTCAGCATCCGGGGCCTTTCCCTGCACATCTGGACACGCCGTGCCCGGCACAGCGGGAAAGGATCCATGGCAGCCTGGCTGCCCTGCTGCTGCTTTCACGGCCTGCAGGGCTGTTTGCCAGCCTGGCCGGGCTGCAGCTTCTCCCCAGCCTCTGCAGGAAGGCATTTGACACAAGCTGACAGGGAGCCCAACCTGCAGCATGGGCCATGCATATCCTGAGATCCCCTGCAATTTCCCAGTCTCTGGATAGTTTAGAAAGGGCACCTGTTTGGAAAGTGGAGGCCGCTGGCCTACCCGAAAAGTTTATAGGGATTTCGTAATTCTTAACCATGACTTTGACAAGCCTTGCCTCCTGAAGATGCCACCTTCCCAGTGGGGAACAGCCCCACCTGATCCAGCTGTCCCTTTTCCTTTCCCCAGAGATGGAAGGAGAGGCTGTGCTGAAGGCTGAGTTTCCTGGAGGAAGCAGTGGCTCATTGGCAGCCCCTGCTGTAGGAAGGGAGGCGATGCCAGGCACAGGCACAGTCACAGGAGGTAATTGCTGTGCCTCTGGGCCTGCTGAGCCCTGCTGAGGCTTGAGCTGCCCTCTCTGCTGCTTGGCAGTGCGGGCACAGCCCGGACAAGACCGGCACAGCCCAGAGGAATTGTTATGCTCAGGGCACTCGGGTACTGAGCAGTCCTGCTGGGGTCCCTCCATGGAAGACACGTCCCTAAACCTGGGAGAGACTGCACGGAGTGCCCATGGTGGGGAACGGGCAGAGCGAGAGAGCAAGGCTCCAGTGTGTCCTGAGAGGGCCTGGCTCTGTGTCCTTGGGCTGCGGGATTTGTCCCAGGGGAAAGAGGGATGGAGAGATAGAAGGTAGGAAGGGAGTGAGAAAGGGCAGGAGGGAGGGAGGGCCAGAGGGATTGTTCTGGCACTGCCTTCTGAAGTTTTCCCCAGTGCTTTAGCAAGAGTTCCAGCTGTGGGGGAGAGAGAGCCCTCAGGGCCCTGGGCTGCTCCAGCCGCCCCTCCAGGGATGTTGCCAGGGCAGGGAAAGAGTGTGGAGAGTGACCAGGAGCCAGGCCTGAGCTCCCCAGGCCCCTGGGCACCTTTGGCCGTGTCCATTGACATCTGGCTCCCACGGCCTTACCCAACTGCCTTGCAGTGCCCATTTCTCAGAGGCAGAAGGGGATCCCAGCAGACCCTGAAATATGTTCTCATCTGTGCTCCGTTCTAGATGAGGTTGATGGGAAGGCTTCTCCATTAGCTTGGCTGAATGAAATTCTGAAGCCCTTGGAGCCTCCTGCCGGTATGTTCCCAGTGTCTCCCCAAGGAATAATTGATGACAACCTGGCAGGACCCAGGTGACAGAGGCTTCTGTGGCTGTTGTGTTACAGATGTGTCTGCAGGGAGGATTTTTCCTGTTCCTTTGCTGATTCCTACACACAAGCCCGGCTCCCATGGTGAGGGTGAGTAGTGTGTCCCTGCTGACCCCACAGGCTGAGCTCTGGTTTTGTGGGATCCATTCCTGGGAAATGGAACTACGTTCTGTTAAGGTCCTCTGAGAGGGAAGAACAAAGGCAGAGGAAAGAAGAAATTCCGTGAGCCAAACAACATCCTGAAGCAAACTGTGATGGAGCTGCAAAAAGAGCATGGTGAGAGCATTTCCCCCAGCCTTCCCCTGGGACTCAGCAGCCGGGGCCTTTCCCGGCACATCTGGACACGCCGTGCCCGGCACAGCGGGAAGGGATCCATGGCGGCCTGGCTGCCCTGCTGCTGCTTTCACGGCCTGCAGGGCTGTTTGCCAGCCTGGCCTGGCTGCAGCTTCTCCCCAGCCTCTGCAGGAAGGCATTTGGCACCAGCTGACAGGGAGCCAACCTGCAGCATGGGCCATGCACACCCTGAGCTCCCCTGCAATTTCCTGGTCCCAGGCACATCCTGTGGGGTGGCTGCTTGGAGAAGGAAGGGCTATAGCCAGCCCCAAGGGCTTGGGGCAATCAGGACTTTCCTGATCCTTATCCATGTCTTTGACAAGTATTGCCTCCTGAAGTTTCCACCTTCCCGATGTGTAATGATTCCATCTGATCCAGCTGTGCCTTTTCCTTTCTCAAGGGATGGACAGAGAGGCGTTATGGAAGGCAGCATTTCCTGAAGGAAGGGAGGTAATTCCAGGCATGGGCACAGTCACAGGAGGTAATTGCTGTGCCTCTGGGCCTGCTGAGTCTTGCTGAGGCTTGAGCTGCCCTCTCTGCTGCTTGGCAGTGCGGGCACAGCCCAGACAAGACCGGCACAGCCCAGAGGAATTGTTATGCTCAGGGCACTCGGGTACTGAGCAGTCCTGCTGCGGTCCCTCCGTGGGAGAAACGTCCCTAAACCTGGGAGAGACTGCACGGGGTGCCCATAGTGGGGAAAGGGCAGGGCGAGAGCAAGGCTCCAGTGTGTCTGGAGAGGGCCTGGCTATGTGTCCTTGGTCTAGGAGAGGTTTTCTGCGGACAGCTGGGTGAGCAGGAGGGAGGGACAAAGGTTGGGAGGGATAGTTGTGGCACTGCCTGCTGCAGTTTCCCCAAGCATTTAGTGAGGGTTTCCTGTGTGGGAGTGAGAGAGCCCCAGGGCCCTGGGCTGCTCCAGCTGCCCCTCCAGGGATGTTGTACAGGGCCTGCAAAGAGTATGGAGAGTGACCAGGAGCCACAGGCTCCCACAGCCTTATCTGCCCCCCTTGCAGTGCCCAGTTCCCTAAGGCAGAAGGGGATCCCAGCATACCATGGAAATGGGTCTGATCTGTGCTCCCTTCTAGACTGGGATTACGAGTTGGGAATGCTGGTGAATGGTGATTGGGATTACGAGTTGGAAATGCTGGTGAATGGTGATTGGGATTACGAGTTGGAAATGCTGGTGAATGGTGATTGGGATTACGAGTTGGAAATGCTGGTGAATGGTGATTGGGATTACGAGTTGGAAATGCTAGTGAATGGTGATTGGGATTACCAGTTGGAAATGCTGGTGAATGGTGAATGGGATTACGAGTTGGAAATGGTGGTTTGAAGACTTTACCAGAGGCTGGAGGCAAGTTCTCAATGTACCTTTCCTGACAGAATAATCAGTGTCAATGTGGCAAGAGCTCACTCATGTGGCATTTCCCTTAAGTTCCCCTGAGGGTTGATCAGTTCTGGAAATCTTCCCCTGCTCCATTCTGGAGCCCAACAGTGATCCCACAGGATCGCTGTCAGTGGGAGGAAGGAGCATTTAGCTGTCCATCTTCCACCCATGTGCAATGCCAATGTGACCTTCCGGGTGCTCTGTGCAGCCACGGAGAAGAGCAGAGAGGGAAGGTGCCGGGGCCCAGGGCTGTTCCCCAGGGCTGTGCCTTTGGCAGCTCCTTTGCTGGCCCCAGGGAGCCTGAGCTGCTCCTGCTGCTGCTGCCAAGCCCTGGCCCAGGCTGGGGCTGGGTTTAGAGCTGCTGGCAGCTCCAGGGAGTCCTTTCTCCCCCAACTACCCCGCAAGGGGCTCCTTCCATCCCAGTGTGGGGCCACTGCTGGCACGTGGTCCCCCTGCCCCTGCTGCTGAGTGGAAGGCAGAGCTGAGGGAGTGCCTTGGAGGGCACCAATCACCCAGGGGCACTCACTGCCACTCTGGCCTGAAGGAGAATCTTCAGCAGAGTCACAGGAGCTGTTCTGTCCTGCCTTTCTTTGCAGCTGAACCTGTTGCTAAAAGTGATCTGGCTTCCCAACCCACGTTCAGGATTGCGCCTTTGGGAGATGGTGAGGGTAGGTCAAGGCCTTTCCCCTGGGAGAGCTGCCAGCTCAGAGCCCAAAGCTCGGCCAGGAGGCCATGGCTGCAGGTGCCAGGACAGAACCATGCACGCGTGCGCCCTCACCCTGGGCAATCTCATCCGACTTCGGCTCGGCACTGGCAGTTGTTTGGAGGAGGGGGGGCCCTGGCCCAGCCCTAAAAACCCAGATGTTTTATGAATCTTATTTCCATTTTTGCTAAGCATGACGCCCTAAAGATATCAGCAAACAAATGGGTGATTGTTCCACCTGATCCAGTTGTTCTTTTTTGTTTCCCTAGTGACAGACCAAAAGGCAGGACAGAAGGAGGTGTTTCCCCAAAGAAACAGTGGCCCATTGGCAGCCCCTGCTGCAGGAAGGAAGGCGATGCCAGGCACAGAAACAGTCACAGGAGGTAATTGCTGTGCCGGGCTCAGCCGGGCTCAGCCCTCGGCGGGGCTGTGTGGCAGCAGCTCTTCCCCCAGGCCCTGCCCTTGCACGGCCCGGCAGCAGCCAAAGCTGGAGGCGCCTCAGCTTCGAGGCCTCTGGAGCTCCTTCCCAGCCCCGGGGAATCGGGACTCGAGCACCAACGCCCCTCCCGCTGCAGCTGCTCCCGCAGCTGGCCCTAAGTGCCCAGAGGCCCAAGGCACAGGAGCAGCCCCGAGCGGGAGCCCTGCTGCGAGCCCAGGGCCAGAGCCAGCCCTGGCTCCTGACTGGGCAGGGGCTGCACTGGCTCCTGACAGGGCCTGACTCTGTCCCCTGGGGCTGGGGGAGCTGTCACGGGGCAGGGAGGGCCAGGGCTGGCAGGGGCTGCTCAGGGATGGGTTTGGCCCCTGTCCCTCCAAGCAGCGACTGCCCAAGCAGCTGCGCTGGCCCCAGGCTCTCCTCCCGGCCGGCTGGGCTTTGCTGGGTGGCACAGCCTGTGCCGAGGGGCGGCAAGGTGCCTGCAGGCCCCAGCTCTGGGGGAAGCAGAGAACGTCCTGGCCGTATCCACCGTGCTGCCAGCTCAGCAGCGCAGCACAGCGCGGGCTCACGCTCCCCATTGCTCCAACAGATGCTGCCGGCCCCACAACAGGGGGGGATGCCCAGAAGGGAATTGGTTTCTGTCAGGGAACAGGCTGCTGGCTAGTGTTAATGGCAGACCTGGCTTTTCTATGGAATGTAGGTGATGGGGGGACCCCTGTAAGGCTGGCAGACGACCGGGCTCCGTCATGGGGTCCACGAGGTGGTGGGGGGTGTTGTGGGTGCAGGGTTTTGCAGTAAGACATGCGGGGCTTTGGGTCCTTTGTAAACAGTGCACGTGGCAGGGGCTCCTCATGAGGTTCTTAGGGGATTTGGGATCTCTGCTGTGTCATACAGGTGACTGGAGACCTCTGTAAGGCTGGCCGGGGCTTGAGTTCCTCGTGATTAACGTGGCGGGTTAGTGCTTGCCGTCAAGGCCTGGAGAGGAGCTGAGTCCTTCCGAAGGTGGGCAGGAGACTGGGTTCTTTTGGGAGGCCCACAAGGCTGGCTTGGGGTTTCTGCATTGGTGTGCACGGATTCCTCGTGAGGCACACAGGGCTCTTTTGGGGTCTCTCCTGAGGGGTGCATGGATCCCTCATGAGGCACACTGGGATATTTTGGGGTCTTCTCTAAGGAGTGCACGGATTCATCGTGAGGCACACAGGGCTATTTTGGGGTCTCTTCTGAGGGGCGCAGGAATCCCTCTTGAAGCACAAAGGAGTATTGATAGTCTCTGCTCTGCTGTGCAGGGATCCCTCAGGAGGTGTGCACCGGGGTTAAACTAGAGGGGGTTTTTCAGTTTTCTCAGCACAGCAAAGGGACACTCCCGGTCGAGGTGCTGCAAAGTCAGCAGGAAGCTTCCTGCAAAGCCTTGGGCCCAGCCTGCGGGACCGGCGGGCGACCAGAGCCCATCCTTGGGGGCCGGGCGGGGTTTCCGGTATCCACCGCACCCTTGTCGGGCCAGCTCTGGCCCCGGCGGTGAATGGCTGCGGCCCCGGGCTCCGATGGGGCTGCCGAGCAACGCCGTGGGCACGACAAGGGCCTCGCTGCGCCCTGGCCCTGTGCTGCAGCCAAACACCTTTACAGCCACGGCGGTTCACTGGGGCACAGGAGGCTACAAGTCAGGCCGTGCCTTCTCGCACTGACGAAGGAGCTCCTTGATTGCCCAGTTCCCTAAAGCACGCGGGGAACCCAGCAGAGCATGAAAACGGTTCTGGACTGCGCTTCCTTCTACACTGGGATCATGATATGGATTGACTGAAAGTGCTGGCAAGTCACAGTGTGAAGACCATGGTGCATGCTGGAGCAACCTATCCATGTCCCTTTCCTGATAGAACAATCACGGATTATTAATTCTGGCCGAGAGCAGCCCCAGTGGCACAGGGCGGAGACAAGGCAAGGTGGGGAGGAGAAAGAGCGGGTTCGAGATTGCCCTCAAAATGCAGGCGCGCTCTGGGGCCCGCTCCTGGCCAGGGAGCCTGCCCAGAGCTGTCCCCTGCTCGCCGGGGCCTTGAGGGGCAGCTGTCCAGCTGGGCCAAGCTGTGCCAGCAGCTCCAGCCGTGCTGGGGAGCCTTGCCAGCTCTGGGCCCGGCTGTGCAGGAGGGTCCCAGTGTGCCACTGGCAGCCGGGGGCTTCAGCCACTCCTCTCTCCAAAGGTGCTCCCTGAGCATCTTCAGAAGAGGAGCTTAACAACTCAGGCAGCGAGAACTTCACCTGTGTTCCCAGCTCTTCACTCCTGTCCCTATCTGCCCTGCTGCGGCTGCACTAATGTCTTGAGCCCATCCCAAAACTCATCCCTCCACAACGAGACCCTCTGCCCCAGAGCCCCCTGGTCCTGTTGCCCAAAGACGACTGAAGGTGGGCAGCCCCTCTCTGCCAGGGCAGGGCTTGGACCAAATTTTATGTTCAAATAAAGAAATAGAGTTGTCATAGATATGTCCATGTTGTACCACCCGCAAAGCCCAGCCAGCACCAGCCCTGGCGGAGCTCCATGCCCAGGAGCAGCTGTGGATGCCCACGGTGAGAGCAGGCAGGAGCCAGGCCGGGGCTGCTGTGAGCAGCGGCGGGGCCCCGAGGGGCTGATGGAGCCCATGCTGAGCGTCCCTGGGCTGAGGGCACATTTCCTTCAGTGGGATCATCTGGGCCTGGACTTCCTGAGGCACACAGGGATGTTCTGGGGTCTCTGCTGAGGTGTGCAGGGATCCCTCATGAGGCACACAGGGATGTTCTGGGGTCTCTGCTGAGGTGTGCAGGGATCCCTCATGAAGCACACAGGGATGATCTGGGGTCTCTGCTGAGGTGTGCAGGGATCCCTCATGAGGCACACAGGGATGTTCTGGGGTCTCTGCTGAGGTGTGCAGGGATCCCTCGTGAGGCACACAGGGATGTTCTGGGGTCTCTGCTGAGGTGTGCAGGGATCCCTCGTGAGGCACACAGGGATGTTCTGGGGTCTCTGCTGAGGTGTGCAGGGATCCCTCGTGAGCTGTGTATCAGGGTAAATGTGAGGGGTTTTTTACTCTTCTCAGCACAGCAAAGGGACACCTGGCCAAGGTTTTGCAAGGCTGGGAGAAAGCCTCTTGCAAACCCTTGGGCCCGGAAGGCTGCGGGCACAGCGGGCAGGCAGAGCCCGTCCCCTGGGGCCAGGCCGGGCTGCTCAGGCTGGGCCGGGCCAGGCGAGGGCCCCGGCAGGGAAGGGCCGCGGCCCTGGGCTCTGATGAGGCTGCTGAGCTCCGCCCTGGCCCTGAGCTGCAGCCGAGGACATTTACAGCCAGGGCCGTGCCCTGGGGCACAGGAGGCACCGGGGCTGCAACTGAGGCCGCGCCCTCTCGCACTGAAGGGGGCTGGCTCTGTTCCTTGGGAGGATGCAGAGCCTTGTGCCTTGGCCTGATGGTGCAAAAATCCCCCCACCATCCCTCTGTTTGCAAAAAGAAAGGCTTAGTGCTCATTAATAGGAAAAGCTGTATGGGTGGCCTGCAGCTCATGTTCTTTTGTTGGCTGGACCCCAGTCCGTGCTCAGGTCTCAATGACCGACCCAGCCCCGAGCTGCTCTTAAGACTGATTTGATCAAAGGCACTGAAGCCTTGTTGACTACAATTTCTCCAGGAAAACAAGCACAGGAACTTGGCCAAGGTTGGTGACAAAAGCAGAGTGCAGAGTTGAACCTCTGAGGCCACCTCACTGCCGCCTCCGCCCACCCTTTCATTTTTTATTGATTTCATATTCTGAGTGCCAGTTCCTGCATGAAATGGGCCCTCAGCAAGGAGCTGCTGGGCCTCCTTGTGGTAAACAGGCAAAATGAAATTAAAAGGAAGCTGATGACTTTTATAAAGAATGTGCCTGTTTATTAAAACTTAGAACAACAGAGGCCGAGTTCTCAGGGTAAGCCTAGGGCCTGCGCGACAAGCCAGAGGGAGCTCTGACAGTTCTGTGTGACAAGGTGTTCCTGCGGACACGAGGTACCCTCGAAAGAGCCTGGGTGCTCCGACCCAGGGATTTTTTAAAGTCTCTTGGGGGTGCTTGATTGGTGTGCTTTGGATCCTCTTGCCGACCGGTCCTTTTCTTGGTCGCTGATCGCTCTATAAGATAGTGCAGTCCTGAGCAAACATTTTGGAACACAGCAAACTTATTGGGTGGCTCGTTTCCCAGTCGTAGTTCCAGTTGCTGTCATCACCCTATAATGTCACTTTTCTAGAAGATCCTTACCCTTGCACCTTATTACCACCCCCCTTTCTCTGTTTAGTAGCCATATACATACACTTAAACAACTGCGCATTCAACTTAATAACTTATTACATTAATTATATAACAACTCATTATATTCATTAACAATCCAAAAAAACTTATCGTAATAATAAACCATTAAGAACTCCATCTATGAAAGCAAAATTATTTATAACATCCTGGGTGTAGGCCAAGGGATGCTGTTTCTGTCTTGCATCACAAAGCTGGCAGGTTTTTTGCAAAGACAGCCCTTTACAAAGGACTGGTTGCGTGCATTAACATCCGAGGGGCTGCTTTCAAAGACAGACAAAAAACCCGTGACCATGTTTGTGTTGGTTTTATTGTTTTCTTGGTGGTTGTTGTGTTTGCCTGTTTTATTTGGTCACAGTTTTGCTTTTGCTTTTGGCTTTTTGGGTTTTTTTCCATCCATTTAACAGCAGAAATCAGCTTGTGATTTGTATTGTGAAGTTTTGATACACAGGTGTTGCACATAAAGGTTGTTTTTGTTTTTAACGTCATCTCAGACACAGAGCTGCAAGCCCCTGTGATTTGAGACCGGAGTGCTCTCAGACAGCAAATTGTGCATGAATAGGAAACTTGTAGTTCCCATCACCATTACACATGGCAAAATGTAAAGCGGTTGGAATGGTACCAATTCTAGCCTTTCTTTTGCCTTCTTTTGCTGCCATGCCGTAAAACCGTGTCAGATTCATCAAGGAGCTCAGTTCTGCCAGGATGGGGTGTGCAGGGATGATCCCTCAGCTCGTGTGTGCACCTGCTGTGCACCAGGCCAGACAGGTGACTGCCATCCACAGCCAGCCTCTGTCTGCAAAGGGAGCAGGGAGCTGCAGCTCTGAGGAACTCAGGGCTTAGGGAGTGTAATGAACAAAGTTTCCAGGTGTTCCCCAGGCAGGCGGGCAGGGTCTTCCAAGTTCCCATGGCAACACTGGAATGGCTGCTGGCTCTAGCTGCATACCGATATTGAAATGTTAATTATCTAATTGCTCTGTTTGTTTTCTCTAAACTACCTGGGGATAACCTGCCTCCCCCCACCACACCGACATTCTGGGACTAAAATGCAAGTAAGAAAACCCCCTGGGATCATGGGAGTATTTTTTGGGGATAAAGACACCCCTGAATAAAGAACTAAACACAGTAGAGGGGGGTAGACAAATGCCCTAGCTGAGGAAGAGGGGAAACACATCCCCCGAATCGACTTTTGTCTGTCATCATCACCTAAAAAGACTAGACTAGAATAGGCTGTGCGAGGTCGAGACAGAAGAGACAGAGCCCCCTGGGGCTGCCACCAGGGAAGGAGCGGGGACAGCTGTTGTTCTGGACTTCAGCAACAGCCTCTGCACCCCACGCCTCCTCACCCTTTGGCCACCGGTTGTGCCACTGGGAAGAAGAAGGGATAGCTGCTGCTCTGGACTTCAGTGACAGACTCTGCACGCCTCTTTCCTTTCGGCCACCTGGGAAAGCTACAACAGCGGGGGCGAGCTCCGTGTGGGCCCCCTGCCCAGCTGATCTTTTTCATAAAAGAGCTGAACATTAATAAAGGCATTAGCCCTGTTCATTTCAACTTGGGGCTCATTCCGGATTAGCCACGCCCAAAGAGGACCCCCGGACAGCTCGACCACCTGCTTCGAGGGACCCTCAGGAGTTGCTGGCTACCTCCGGACCCTAGGATCACCGTGAGACGAGCAACGAGGAGGAGCGTCGGAGCGGTAAGGAAAAACAGGGGACAAGCAATGAGTGAGTGATTGAGATGGGGGCCGGCAGCACGGACCCCCGAAGTGAGAGGGACCCGCTAGTACCCGCGTTTCCTGACTCCTGCAAAGGGGCCGTCGGGAACGGGGGAAAGCGAGTGGAATAGAGGAGTGACTGAGGCGTCTCCTTAGAAGTAAAGCAGGCCCTCCTCTGGGCTTGTGGGGATCCCCTAGGGGCAAAGTAAGTCCCTGGCAATCAGGGCACGGGGAATGTCACCAGCGGGGAATGTCACCAGCAGGGCAGGTGGGATGTCCCTGGCATGTAGGGCGGGATGTCCTAGCAGGCAGGAGTGACAAGTCCCGCCAGGCAGAGGGCATGTCCCCGGCAGGCAGGACTGGCTAACAGGGCAGGTGGGATGTCCCTGGCAGGCAGGGCCAGAGGTCCCCAGCAGAGCAGGTAGAGGAATGTCCCTGGAAGGAAGGGCAGGATGTCCCTGGCAGAGCAGACATGAACCCGAGTAAGCAGAAAGGCAAGCAAGCTAAGACTGCTAGTAGAGTCAGGCAAGGGGGCTTGGCCGGAGTTCGAGTGTAAGGCTCGGCAGGTGTAAGGTCCGACCTTACCTCGGCAGGGAGACCAAGCTTCCCAAGCCTAGTAAGAAGGTTGGGCAGAAGGCCAAGTAAGAGTTTAGGCAAGACTTAGCAGGGGCCCAAGCTTAAAAAGTTTAGGAGGAAGTCCAAAACTTAGACCGAAGAGCAAGAGAACAAAAGACAATATATGTGAGTGTGACTAGTGATTGTCCTAGCCAAGAGGCATTGCAAAGTGTCAGGAGGGTAGTACCAAGAGTGGGAGTTTAGTTAAAAGAGATTAAGTTCAGTCAAGAGATTCAAAATACTAAGTTGTGGGAAGGGACCAGATGAGCTTTAATTGCCTGTCTGTATATTCCCTTTTAAATAGAGGCACCATTTAAAGTATATATTTTTTTATTTTTTTGAGGCCTGAAAATGGGAAGAGGTTATAGTAAAGGAGCAGATCCTTCCAAAGAGAAAGCAAAGAGAATTCCCCCTAACAGCCCCTTGGGGCAACTGTTAGACCAATGAGATTCTTGGGAGACCACGAAGGGTCTAGACAAAAATAAGATGATACATTACAGTATAGAAGTATGGCCAAAGTTAGAACTACAGGGAGAGTGGCCGTGGTATGGAACACGAGATCAGTGGATGTGTAATCAGTTAAACCAACACCTACAAGCCCAAGAGGACCTTGATGTAGAGCTGGAGGAGTTGCGTTTGTTGATGCACCTTTGACAGCTTCCGAAGTCCGGGGATTTAAGAAAGAGCTAGGAAATTTAGTAGAAGACCCCACTGGAATATCTAACCAGATAGACCAATTTCTAGGGCCGAATATTTATACCTGGGGAGAGCTGAACTCTATTCTAAGCATTCTGTTCTCTCCAGAAGAGGTCTGGATGATCTGAACAGCAGGGGTGAGGATATGGGAAAAAGAAAATAGATTGGGGCCCCCAGGGGACCAAAAGATACCCTTAGTAGACCCCAACTGGAATCCCAACCAGGGAGAAGGAAGGCAAAACATGAGAGACTATAGGTCCCTCATGATGAGAGGGATCAAAGAGTCTATCCCTAGGGGAAGCAATACGAAATTGGCATTTGATAGTACTCAGGAGAAGGATGAAACCCCAGCAATTTGGCTTAACCGACTAAAATGAAATTTCCAGTTAGATTCAAATATAGACCCAGACAGCCCAGAGGGTCAAGTCCTCTTGAAGGTCCAGTTTGTCACCAAATCCTGGCCCGATATTAGACGGAAGCTAGAAAAGATGGAGGACTGGCAAGAAAAGAACATGAATGCGTTGCTCAAAGAAGCCCTAAGAGTGTATTTAAGAAGGGAAGAAGAAAAAGCCAAAACTAAGGCTAGAATTATGGTCGCAGTTGCTCGAGAAAGTATAAGAGCAGACAGATCACCAGCACTGCCATCTAAGTCAAGTGAGAATAGACCAGGGCCATTATCTAAAAAAAGTAGAGACCAACCAGCACCATCATATGGAGCAAATAAGAACTTTAATGAGTTCAGGAAACCTGAGGCTTCACAAAGCAAAAGGAGGTACTATTACTGTGGTGAGATAGGACACCTTAAAAGGAATTGTCAGAAGTTTCAGCTTGATGAGGCAATGCATAAAGACAAGACAAGAAGTCTTAGAAGAGATTTCAAGGGGAGACGACAAGGGGTGTCAGGGGCTCTATAAGTTAGGGGATCCAGCGAACCATCAAGAAGAGCCCTTGGTAAACTTTGAGGCTGGTCCCCACTATGTCACAGGTGCCGGTGACATCATCCGCCTTCCAGGCGGCGGGGGCGCCTTTGCCGCAACTATCAGCTTCGGCACACCCGGCATTGCAGGGACTGCACGGGGCGGCCCCGGACCGGTGGCAGCCGCCACCGCCCGCGGCTCCGCAGCCCCCCCCTTTCCGGACTGCGTTCGCGGGGGGGCCGGCGCCGCCCGCAGTCCACGGCGCAGCGGGGGCTGGAGCCCCCCCGACTCCTTCGCTGATGGAGCCTGTGCAGATGTACGGGTCCCGCCCTCTTGTACTGCTGGGACCGGCAATGGAGCCTCTGATCCATCCCCTGGCACGCGCCCCGCTGCAAGCGGGGGCTTCTGCTTCGCCAACGGGACAGGCGCAGCTGACAGGCGCAGCGCCTCCCTGCGCGCCGTGCGGACCGGCGGATTTGATATCCTTTGAGATACCAGCGTCAGTTGTGCAGCAGCACATCCTGGGCGGGACCACCATGTCGTTCTCCGTCCCACCCTCTGTGGGACTGGCTCCCGCGCCAGGGGCGGGGGCTGCCCTCCCCGCCCCGCCTGCCATGGCGCCACTCCTGAGAGAGACGCCGCCGCCGCTGCTGCCGCCGCGGTCCCCCACCCCGGGACTGACATCGCCGCCGACCCCGGGAATGGCAGAGGTGTCGCAGCCGCCGCCGTGACCGCCAGCGCCGAGAGAGGCCGCTGAAGCCGCGCCGCCCGCTCCGCTTGGGCTGGCGGCGTGCCACGGCATGGGGGAGACTGCATCCTCCGCGCTGCTCGCTGCGGGTGGGGAGCGCCCGCAGGGCACCGCGGCTCCCGCCGCCACGCCGCCTGAAGCCGACTCATCAGCAGCGACTTCGCTCTGTGATTCGCCGCCGGCAAAGGCAGGCAGCCCTGTGCTGGACAACACATCCAGCCTGTTTGTTTCAGAGCCTGCATCCAGCCCACCACTCCCTCTGCTTCCCCCAGACTGCCCCGAGCTCCGTCCCACTGAGGCAGAGGCAGAGGCAGTGGGAGGGAGCACCGGCTGGGTCCGCAGCAGCGCCACTGCTGCTGGTACCATGGCTGGGGATGGGGATGGGGCCGCGATCCAGTCCATTGTATCGCGGGGCAGTGCAAACACACCGGGAGCGAAGAGCAGCCCCTTGTACTGGGCAGGCATGAATGGTGCAAAGGTCTCTAAAACCAGGGTGGAATTTTATATTCCCGGGAAAACCCGCACCTCCTGCTTCTGTTCGTAGAGCGGGAGGAGCGGGGTCCCGAGAAGCTGTGGCTTGATCCATGGCTGAGTGGGGCGGGGGGAGGTCGAAAAGCCGGAGGAAATACCGGAATTCTCGCAGCCTGGTGGGGGCGTGCACCGAAATATAAGGTTGGAATGGGTCGCCCCTTGGCGGGTGGCCATGGAGTGTCCCAGGGACCCCAGATTCAAGTGCCCCAAGTGATGCCTATGAGAAGCTGGGGGGAGGGACCGAGCCGCGTGGATCTTGGCTCGGCAGAGAGCCTGGGTTCTCTGCCCCCCCGGCCAGGTTTGGGACGCTTGGCCCGGCCCCCTGGACCGGGTCCTCCGCCTCGCCGAGCACCGCAGGGTCCTAGAGCCCGCAGGTGCTGCTGGCTTTTCTGGGGAAAAATAAAAAAAAAAAAAAAAAAAAGGCGGAAAGAGCTGTGTTTTACTGACAGCTCAAAGTACTGGAAAGCCACGAGAGCCTCGGCCCAAGTGATTAAATTAAGGGCTGTGGCCATGGCATTTCAGAGATTTCATGACACTTCAGAGATTTCGCAAGTGTTTCTGAATTGGGTCAGTTTCACTCAATTGCTTTGAAAGCTTTGAGGATGCAATCTGGACCTGATTTCAAATTTGTCACTCATTGAGGACATGACTGCATGGGCCAAAAGCCTTGCATGATTCTTCTATTAAGTGCACACACCTTGCAAAAGCATTTTGATGAATGCCAACCAAGGCTTGACCTGCTGCACCTTATTGGCTGGGATAAATCCCAGAGGCCTAAAGGCTTTGCAACTGTGGTAAACAGATGTTGCTCATCTTGCCAGGTTCCGAATTTTGCTGATTTGGGTATGTGCACGTGTTTGTTAATAGCTTCTTTTCTGTCATGTGGGCATCTGCTCACACTGGGAAATGGGTTTTGACAAGTTGGACTGCTAGTCCTTTGGCAGACTGACAATGAGTTGTTACTATGCTAGAGTTGGTAAATGATTTATTGAAATTTATAATAAGAGTTTGGAACCTCTTTGACTGTTCTGAGCCAATATCCAAATTGAGGTTTTGATTGATTGGAGTTGATAAAACGCTCGAGCTGTGTTTGTTCTCTTTCCTGCAAGGGCCCTGCAGGAGGGCACAAACACCGCCTTTTTTTTTTTCTTTTCTGTAAACAAAACGGAGGAAATGTGGATATTCTCAGTTCAGTCAGAGAGAAAAAGAGAAGGTTTTCTGACCAGGTGAGAGCCTGGGAGACAGTTGGGAAAGAATGTAAATAATTATCTAATCTATCTTGTTGTTCACATTGTTCATAGATATGTTCTGCCACCGTGCGTCATTCACTGCACACCAATGGTGTGAGATGTTTTTATTCTAAGACCAATGAAATTAGTCCGCACTATGTTCTCTATAAATACAGCGGTGCATTTAAAATAAATCGGAGTTCATTCTCTTTGCCTTTGATTTGGAGTCATTTTCGTTCCCGTCCTGCTCTACGGCGACACCTCCTCTGCAGGCTCAGCATTCTGGGAGTTCCAAAAGCCTCAGCTGACAATGTACTTAGCTCTGGATAGTTCTTGTTGTGCAGTACACAGGGAGAATATTTTGTGCTAGATTCCCCTCAGGGCTTTGAGGTAAATCTCAGGAATTCTGGTGATTTTAATGTCCAGATGAACTTTTGATGGGTAGTAAGGAAAAGGGAAGAAGTGTTAGCGTCAGGATCCACACACAATCAGAATTGATTGTATATGAAGGTGTTTTATTGAAGCGCGCGGAAGCCCCGGGGTGAGACCCCAGATCTAGGCTTCAACGATACACCCGAATCGGTAGCTTATAACCCCTTCTACTCTCCCCCACCCCACATTAATTATTAAACTTATATTGTTCCATTCTAGTTCCCATTCCCACACAGGTGCAGTTTCGCTTGACCTACTGAAGACTATGCTTGATTTGCTGAAGACCATGCTTGATCTGGTTAGGACAATCACTGTAACGGGGCTGTCATTCACTCCCACGGCCTGGCTGTCCTGCAGGTCCAGGCCTGTTCCTTCTACCTGCCTGCTCTGGCCACCACCAACCCCCGATACAGTTTAGAAATCATTCCTATGATTTCAATTCTAAGCTACTAAATTGAACCCTTACTCCGTCAGAAGTACCATGGAAAATTAATCGCTCAAAATGTGAGTGGCCCAACCACACTAAAAACAAAGTCTAAACTGAAGAATTTTTTTTTTTTTTTCCCCTGACAGGTGGGGTAAAAATGCAGTGCTACTAAAGTCTTTCACAGATGCAGCCAGCAACCAGCTGTATGAAAATCAAAGTGGTAAAGGATGAGACAGGGCAGGGAAGAATCTTCAGCCCTTCCTGTTGAAGGTAGGACAGGATGCAAACCGACTCTGGCTGTTGTCCATAGGTAACGGGTGTCATTTGTAAAGGAGAGCAGGTGCCCAAAGCTGTTGGTGGCCCATGCCCTGCCGAGCCTGGCCCAGTTCCAGTCCTAGCCGGACCAGGGCGGCGGGCTCGGGAGGTAAGGAGGTGGGGGGATCTCGGGAGGCTTCCGCTTCACAGCCAGGCTGGGGGGCCGTGGGGGAGGCACAGAGTGCTGCTGCTCTGCTTTCTTGGGCAGCTGTTGCTGCGGAGGCCACAGCTGAGAGCTGCCAAAGCCGCCGGTCTCTGAGCTCCCTGGGGGCGAGGGAGAGTCACGCCTTCTCTCTCGGCCGGGGTGCGGGAACTGCCGCAGCGCGACTGTGGAGAGTGGAGCGGCTGAGGCCCCCGGCTGCCAGTGGCACACTGGGACCCTCCTGCACAGCAGGGCCCAGAGCTGGCAAGGCTCCCCAGCACGGCTGGAGCTGCTGGCACAGCTTGGCCCAGCTGGACAGCTGCCCCTCAAGGCCCCGGCGAGCAGGGGACGGCTCTGGGCAGGCTCCCTGGCCAGGAGCGGGCCCCAGAGCGCGTCTGCCTTCCGAGGGCAATCTCGTCCCCGCTCTTTCTCCTCCCCACCTTGCCTTGCCTCTGCCCTGTGCCCCTGGGGCTGCTCTTGGCCAGGCAGCCTCAGTGGGAGCCAGCACTGGCTGCAGCCCCAGCGGGCCCCCCAGGACAAGGCCCAGCAATGAAGAGGCCAATGAAAGCACTGGGCAGCAGCAGAACCCTCAGCAGAGCTCTTTGGACAACCACGGACCGGCCACAACTCCACTGCAGCCTCTGGGAACATTCCCTGTCTACATTAGGCTTCCAAAAGAAGCTGTTTGAGGGAATGATGAACAAAACACTCACCGTTTTCTCTTCCAATGCTTCCAAATTCCGGCACAGCATAAAATGAAGACAAGCTCCAAAAGAAGCATGCCTGCCATTAACCCTAGCCAGCAGCCTGTTCCCTGACAGAAACCCGTTCCAATGCCCTTCTGGGAATCTGGAACAGGTGTTGTGGGGCCGGCAGCATCTGTGGGAGCAATGGGGAGCGTGAGCCCGCGCTGTGCTGCACTGCTGAGCTGGCAGCACGGTGGATACGGCCAGGACGTTCTCTGCTTCCCCCAGAGCTGGGGCCTGCAGGCACCTTGCCGCCCCTCGGCACAGGCTGTGCCACCCAGCAAAGCCCAGCCGGCCGGGAGGAGAGCCGGGGCCAGCGCAGCTGCTTGGGCAGTCGCTGCTTGGAGGGACACGGGCCAAACCCATCCCTGAGCAGCCCCTGCCAGCCCTGGCCCTCCCTGCCCCGTGACAGCTCCCCCAGCCCCAGGGGACAGAGCCAGGCCCTGTCAGGAGCCAGTGCAGCCCCTGCCCAGTCAGGAGCCAGGGCTGGCTTTGGCCCTGGGCTCGCAGCAGGGCTCCCGCTCGGGGCAGCTCCTGTGCCTTGGGCCTCTGGGCACTCAGGGCCAGCTGCGGGAGCAGCTGCAGCGGGAGGGGCGTTGGTGCCCGAGTCCCGATTCCCCGGGGCTGGGAACGAGCTCCAGAGGTCTCGAAGCTGAGGCGGCTCCAGCTTTGGCTGCTGCCATGCCGTGCAAGGGCAGGGCCTGGGGGAAGAGCTGCTGCCACACAGCCCCGCCGAGGGCTGAGCCCGGCTGAGCCCGGCACAGCAATTACCTCCTGTGACTGTGCCTGGCATCGCCTTCCTTCCTGCAGCAGGGGCTGCCAATGGGCCACTGCTTCTTTGGGGAAACACCTCCTTCTGTCCTGCCTTTTGGTCTGTCACTAGGGAAACGAAAAAGAACAACTGGATCAGGTGGAACAATCACCCATTTGTCTGCTGATATCTTTAGGGCATCATGCTTAGCAAAAATGGAAATAAGATTCATAAAACATCTGGGTTTTTAGGGCTGGGCCAGGGCCCCCCCTCCTCCAAACAACTGCCAGTGCCGAGCCGAAGTCGGATAAGATTGCCCAGGGTGAGGGCGCACACGTGCATGGTTCTCTCCTGGCACCTGCAGCCATGGCCTCCTGGCCGAGCTTTGGGCTCTGAGCTGGCAGCTCTCCCAGGGGAAAGGCCTTGACCTACCCTCACCATCTCCCAAAGGCACAATCCTGAACGTGGGTTGGGAAGCCAGATCACTTTTAGCAACAGGTTCAGCTGCAAAGAAAGGCAGGACAGAACAGCTCCTGTGACTCTGCTGAAGGTTCTCCTTCAGGCCAGAGTGGCAGTGAGTGCCCCTGGGTGATTGGTGCCCTCCAAGGCACTCCCTCAGCTCTGCCTTCCACTCAGGAGCAGGGGCAGGGGGACCACGTGCCTGCGGTGGCCCCACACTGGGATGGAAGGAGCCCCTTGCGGGGCAGTTGGGGGAGAAAGGACTCCCTGGAGCTGCCAGCAGCTCTAAACCCAGCCCCAGCCTGGGCCAGGGCTTGGCAGCAGCATCAGCAGGAGCAGCTCAGGCTCCCTGGGGCCGCCAAAGGAGCTGCGAAAGGCACAGCCCCGGGGCACAGCCCTGGGCCCGGCCCCTTCCCTCTCTGCCCTTCTCCGTGGCTGCACAGAGCACCCGGAAGGACACACTGGCATGGCACATGGGTGGAAGATGGACAGCTAAATGCTCCTTCCTCCCACTGACAGCGATCCTGTGGGATCCCTCAGGGCTCCAGAATGGAGCAGGGGAGCATTTCCAGAGCTGATCAACCTTCAGGGGAACTTAAGGGAAATGCCACACGAGTGAGCTCTCGCCACATTGACACTGATTATTCTGTCAGGAAAGGTACATTGAGAACTTGCCTCCAGCCTCTGGTAAAGTCTTCAAACCACCATTCACCAGCATTTCCAACTCGTAATCCCAATCACCATTCACCAGCATTCCCAACTCGTAATCCCAGTCTAGAAGAGAGCACAGATCAGTCCCATTTCCATGGTGTGCTGGGATCCCCTTCTGCCTTAGGGAACTGGGCACTGCAAGGGGGTCAGATAAGGCTGTGGGAGCCTGTGGCTCCTGGTCACTCTCCATACTCTTTGCAGGCCCTGTACAACATCCCTGGAGGGGCAGCTGGAGCAGCCCAGGGCCCTGGGGCTCTCTCACTCCCACACAGGAAACCCTCACTAAATGCTTGGGGAAACTGCAGCAGGCAGTGCCACAACTATCCCTCCCAACCTTTGTCCCACCCTCCTCCTCACCCAACTGACTGCGGAAAACCTCTCCTAGACCAAGGACACATAGCCAGGCCCTCTCAGGACACACTGGAGCCTTGCTCTCGCCCTCTGCCCTTTCCCACCATGGGCACCCCGTGCAGTCTCTCCCAGGTTTAGGGACGTTTCTCCCACGGAGGGACCCCAGCAGGACTGCTCAGTACCCGAGTGCCCCGAGCATAACAATTCCTCTGGGCTGTGCCGGTCTTGTCTGGGCTGTGCCCGCACTGCCAAGCAGCAGAGAGGGCAGCTCAAGCCTCAGCAGGGCTCAGCAGGCCCAGAGGCACAGCAATTACCTCCTGTGACTGTGCCCATGCCTGGAATTGCCTCCCTTCCTTCAGGAAATGCTGCCTTCCATAAAGCCTCTCTGTCCATCCCTTGAGAAAGGAAGGGGCACAGCTGGATCAGATGGAATCATTACACATCGGGAAGGTGGAAACTTCAGGAGGCAATACTTGTCAAAGACATGGATAAGGATCAGGAAAGTCCTGATAGCCCCAAGCCCTTGGGGCTGGCTATAGCCCTTCCTTCTCCAAGCAGCCACCCCACAGGATGTGCCTGGGACCAGGAAATTGCAGGGGAGCTCAGGGAGTGCCTGGCCCATGCTGCAGGTTGGGCTCCCTGTCAGCTGGTGCCAAATGCCTTCCTGCAGAGGCTGGGGAGAAGCTGCAGCCAGGCCAGGCTGGCAAACAGCCCTGCAGGCCGTGAAAGCAGCAGCAGGGCAGCCAGGCCGCCATGGATCCCTTCCCGCTGTGCCGGGCACGGCGTGCCCAGATGTGCAGGGAAAGGCCCCGGATGCTGAGTCCAGGGGAAGGCTGGGGGAAATGCTCTCACCATGCTCTTTTTGCAGCTCCATCACAGTTGGCTTCAGGATGTTGTTTGGCTCACGGAATTTCTTCTTTCCTGTGCCTTTGTTCTTCCCTCTCAGAGGACCTTAACAGAACGTAGTTCCATTTCCCAGGAATGGATCCCACAAAAACCAGAGCTCCGCCTGTGGGGTCAGCAGTGGACACACTACTCACCCTCACGATGGGAGCCGGGCTTGTGTGTAGGAATCAGCAAAGGAGCAGGAAAAATCCTCCCTGCAGACACATCTGTAACACAACAGCCACAGAAGCTTCTGTCACCTGGGTCCTGCCAGGTTGTCATCAATTATTCCTTGGTGAGACACTGGGAACATACCGGCAGGAGGCTCCAAGGGCTTCAGAATTTCATTCAGCCAAGCTAATGGAGAAGCCTTCCCATCAACCTCATCTAGAACGGAGCACAGATGAGAACATATTTCAGGGTCTGCTGGGATCCCCTTCTGCCTCTGAGAAATGGGCACTGCACGGCAGTTGGGTAAGGCCGTGGGAGCCAGATGACAATGGACACGGCCAAAGGTGCCCGGGGGCCTGGGGAGCTCAGGCCTGGCTCCTGGTCACTCTCCACACTCTTTCCCTGCCCTGGCAACATCCCTGGAGGGGTGGCTGGAGCAGCCAGGGCCCTGAGGGCTCTCTCACGACCACAGCTGGAACTCTTGCTAAAGCACTGGGGAAAACTGCAGCAGGCAGTGCCAGAACGATCCCTCTGGCCCTCCCTCCCTCCTGCCCTTTCTCACTCCCTTCCTACCTTCTATCTCTCCATCCCTCTTTCCCCTGGGACAAATCCCCAGCCCAAGGACACATAGCCAGGCCCTCTCAGGAAACACTTGAGCCTTGCTCTCCCCCTCTGCCCGTTCCCCACCATGGGCACCCCATGCAGTCTCTCCCAGGTTTAGGGACGTCTCTCCCACAGAGGGACCCCAGCAGGACTGCCCAGTACCCGAGTGCCCTGAGCATAACAATTCCTCTGGGCTGTGCCGGTCTTGTCTGGGCTGTGCCCGCACTGCCAAGCAGCAGAGAGGGCAGCTCAAGCCTCAGCAGGGCTCAGCAGGCCCAGAGGCACAGCAATTACCTCCTGTGACTGTTTCTGTGCCTGGCATCGCCTCCCTTCCTGCAGCAGGGGCTGCCAATGGGCCACTGCTTCTTTGGGGAAACACCTCCTTCTGTCCTGCCTTTTGGTCTGTCACTAGGGAAACAAAAAAGAACAACTGGATCAGGTGGAACAATTACCCATTTGTTTGCTGATATCTTTAGGGCGTCATGCTTAGCAAAAATGTGAATAAGATTCATAAAACATCTGGGTTTTTAGGGCTGGGCCAGGGCCCCCCCTCCTCCAAACAACTGCCAGTGCCGAGCCGAAGTCGGATGAGATTGCCCAGGGTGAGGGCGCACACGTGCATGGTTCTCTCCTGGCACCTGCAGCGATGCCCTCCTGGCCGAGCTTTGGGCTCTGAGCTGGCGGCTCTCCCAGGGGAAAGGCCTTGACCTACCCTCACCATCTCCCAAAGGCGCAATCCTGAACGTGGGTTGGGAAGCCAGATCACTTTTAGCAACAGGTTCAGCTGCAAAGAAAGGCAGGACAGAACAGCTCCTGTGACTCTGCTGAAGATTCTCCTTCAGGCCAGAGTGGCAGTGAGTGCCCCTGGGTGATTGGTGCCCTCCAAGGCACTCCCTCAGCTCTGCCTTCCACTCAGGAGCAGGGGCAGGGGGACTGCGTGCCAGCAGTGGCCCCACACTGGGATGGAAGGAGCCCCTTGCGGGGCAGTCAGGGGAGAAAGGACTCCCTGGAGCTGCCAGCAGCTCTAAACCCAGCCCCAGCCTGGGCCAGGGCTTGGCAGCAGCAGCAGGAGCAGCTCAGGCTCCCTGGGGCCGGCAAAGGAGCTGCGAAAGGCACAGCCCCGGGGCACAGCCCTGGGCCCGGCACCTTCCCTCTCTGCTCTTCTCCATGGCTGCACAGAGTACCCGGAAGCACACACTGGCATTGCACACAAGAGGATGATGAACAAGTAAATGGGGTCACAGCAGGCTGAGGTCACAGCAGGCTCTGAGGTCACAGAGGTGCCAGAGCCCCGTGGTTGCACAGCACCACAACGACCGAGCAGTCAGTCCTTGAGCACAACTGCTGTGGCAGCAGCGGCGCTGGCAGCAGTGGTGCTGACACTGCGACAGCTGTGTGAGGACAGCGGTGGCAGCAAGAGCTGCGGGACTGGCAGAGGGCAAGGCAGCATGGCCCTTGCTCTGCGCCTCTTCCTCCTGCTCCTCCTGGCTGTGGCCCTGCCTGCCAGGGCTGCCCAGGCTGCTCCGCTGCAAGCGCGGGGAGCAGGTGAGCCGGCAGCCTGGTTCCCCTTTCCCGGGACAGCGCTCCCTGCTCCCCGGGAAGCGCTGGGGGATGCTTTTCCCTGGGGCTTTAGGGAGGGTTTCTTTTGTGGGAGGAAGAGAGACCCCGGGGACCCTGGGCAGCCCCATTTTCCTCTCCAGAAATGTTACACGGGGCAGGGAAAGAGGGTGGAGAGTGTCCAGGAGCCAGCCCAGAGATTCCCAAGCCCCTGTCCAGCTTTGGCCATGTCCATTCAAATCTGGATCCCATAGCCTTACCTGACCCCCTTGCAGTGCCCAGTTCCCTAATGCACAAGGGGATCCCAGCACACCATGGAAATGGGTCTGGTCTCTGCTTCCCTCTAGATTTGGATCGCGAATTGAATCATTTGCAAGTGCTGGTGAATGGCACTTTAAAGATCATGGAGAATGCTGAAGGCAAGTTCTGAATTTCCCTTTTTACTGACAGAATAATCAGGGTCAAGGTGGCAAAGAGTTCACTCATCCGCCATTTTCATTAAGGTTAAGTCAAGGTTGAAGGATTCTGAAAACCTTGCCCTGCTCCCTTCTTGAGCCCTGAGTGACTCCACAGGATCGATGTCAGTGGGAGGAAGGAGCATTTAGCTGTCCATCTTCTTCCTGAGTGCAATGCCAGTGTGTGCTTCCGTGTGCTCTGTGCAGCCACGGAGAAGAGCAGACAGGGGAGGGGCTGGCCCAGGGCTGTGACCCAGGGCTGAGCCTTGGTGGAGCCTGAGGATCTCCTACAGCGCCACGGGAGCTGTTCTGTCCTGCCTTTCTTTGCAGCTGAAGCTGTTGGTGAAGGTGGTCCAGCTTCCCCACCCATAGCCATTACTGAGCCTCTGGGAGATGGTGAGGGTAGGTCAAGGCCTTTCCCCCTGGGAGAGCTGATAGCTCAGAGCCCAAAGCTCGGCCAGGGGGCCATGGCTGCAGGTGCCAGGACAGAACCATGCACGTGTG